>NW_004955408.1:26122008-26202540 GCF_000276665.1 Chinchilla lanigera | reverse complement strand
AATTCACATCAATCCTCCTGCCTCAGCCTCCCAAGTGCTGGGATTACAGGCATGCACCCCCATGCCCTGCCTCCCTTTGACCATTTTGAGGAGAAAGACATGCAAGGAAAAAGTTCTCAGAATTGAGATTGCCAGGTGGCCCAGGAAGCAGGTGAGTGCTGACCCCAAACCCAAATCTGTGTGCCTTGGTAGAGCCTGGGGTCTTCCCACACCATGTCCCCGTGAGCTGCAGGTAGTCCAAGTTTCAGCCTTGGATCTGGAAGCAGCCCTGTCCTTTACTAATCTGCAAAAAGCAACACGCACTGTGGTCCAAGATCAAAATCCACACCCACCACCCAGTGACAGAGCACAGGCACGCAGCCCTGGGGGAAAGAGCAAAGGAACGCAGGACAGCAGAACCGGCAGGATGAGCACTTAAAGGAATGCAGGTGGGTGAGGAATATACGGGGTTGCAGCTGAGCCTGGTTTGGAGCAGGCTTCCCCTGACCTCCCTGTCCCTGATCCCATCCAGCCCTGCATCTCCAGGCTGGTGGAGGGCACATCCTGGGTGGATAAATAGCCCCGGATCTTTCCCAAATATAAATGGATCCAGGTTTTTGGAGGGACTGATCCTGGTTCCCCAGAGGCTGAGCCTGTTTCCAGGGACTCTGAGTGGGTTGTGCCGCAGGTTTGTGTGCCCCTAGGCCAAGGTCTGGCTCTGCTCCCAGGAAATGAGGAGGAGCTCAGGCTCACAGGTGATGTAGGGGCTCCTCATGGCGTGTGACAGACCAGTGACGAGGCATGAAGGGGGCTGCCATGGCCAGTGCTGGCCTTCCCCATAGGGCCATGTTCCAACCTATGTATTTGCACAACTGTGATGACTCTTGACTCTGAGCCCAACTATGGGGAAAGCAGGTTTGTCAAGGAAAGCCCTTAAAACACACTGCACTTCACAGCTTCTTAGCATGACTTGATCTCTCAGGTGTTGAGACCTATGATCCACAGCCCTCCTTTTATCCTCCTGCCCAGCTCTGCTTTTGCAAGGACCGAGCTGAACACCAGCACCACAACTTGTGCTCTGTGTGTAGACACCCGGATAGAAAGGCTGCCCCCCGGTTCAGTCCCGTAAGAAGCCGGATAACAGTTTCACAAGGCTCCAGAATGTCTCACTCTCATGGGAGAAAACCCCAGAGCCTCACACCCCACCACTGACTGAGCCCAGCTTTGATTGGTTGAACTTAGAGATACAGCTCTGTTATAAAGCTGCCGCCTGGAGGAGAGTGCCATGCCCAGAGTCCAGGAAAGAGCCCCGCAGCCTGAGTGTCAACATCACAGCATAGCTTGGACCCAGACACAGTGTCGCATGGCCTGGCATGGCCTGCAGACCCTTTTTGCAAGGAGCAGGGAGCCCTGGGTGGGTGCATCCGAGAATGTTCTCTTCTCGTCTCCTGGGTCTGCCTCCCCTTCCAGCATCCAGATTCCGCTGGCCTAACCGTCTGCCCTCTGCAGTCTCTCCAGGTTGCTTTGTGGACCCAGAGAACTTGCTGCTAATCACAGAGGACTCTGGGGACCAGAAGTATCTTCTGCTCTTGTTTTAAGTCACAGCTGTCTGAAGACTGTCCGTCTTTCTCCACTGTTCTCTGCAAAATGCCTCCTCCAGCTGTGATAGCCCAGAAGATTGCTTCTCTCCTACCTTCCCCATGATCTCCTAGAAACTACTTCACATTTTCATCAGACAAGGCCGTGAGGGAACAGCTTTTTAAAGGGGGAACAGCTAAATGGAGTATCTCTTTTCCTTTACTGCTTTCCTTCATTCTGTAGCCAGCGTAAGAGATACCTGGAGCTCCAACAGCCGTACTGGACCGTGAGGCAAATTAAAGAATGGAAGCGAGGCTAAGGAAGATGAAATAGTGATAGGGAAGAAACCCAGTGCCGCAGTGACTGTGGAGCCACCACACCATCCCTGAACTATTTGCAGAACTGTTTTAAATGAGAGAAAAATCAGAACTATGACATCTACACTGCTGCTCTTTTAGGCACTATCTCAGCAGCTGAACTTAACTGAGAGCCATCCCCCCCTTGCTCCTTCGGGCTGAGACACCTCTTTCCTAATCTCTCCATGCAGGATGGGCCCCTCATTAACTGCAGCCTATGCTTGCAGCCAGAATGTTCAGCTTCGTGAGTTTTGTACCACTGATTGGGGGATGTGTACACTGTTGGGAAGCCCTTGGAGGTAAGGGGCTTGTAGACTGCCTTCTTCTGCTGCCTCCTGCACAGTGTTCAGGTAGGGCTGATTCCAGCCAGGATGTCACGGGACAAATGCACTAGCTGTTAAATCACTAGCCAGGTATGATGTGTGCACCTGCAATCCTAGCACCCTGGAAGGTTGAGGCAGGAGGACCACAAGTTCAAGTCCAGCTTGGGCAATAGTGACTTAGCAAGACTATCTCAAGAAGAAAGAAAAAAAGAAAGAAAGGAAGGAAAGAAGGAAGGAAGGAAGTAAAAAAGAAAGAAAGAAAGAAAGAAAGAAAGAAAGAAAGAAAGAAAGAAAGAAAGAAAGGAAGGAAGAAAGAAAGGAAGGAAGGAAGGCCCTAGGTTCAATCTCTACTACTAAAACAAACAAACAAACAAAAAAATTTGCTAATAAGGGAAAGAAGGAGTGGGAGGCATTCAGGAACTTCTAGATGGGGGATGGGTTGTAGCCTAGAACAAAGACCTTGAGTACAATTCTCAATACTGAAAGAAAACAAACAAGAATGCTGCTGCCATGGCTTGGCTAACAGAGACCTGACTTCACATGCTAGAAATTTGCTTTGCCTGTTTTGAAAGCTCCTGTCCATGGAATCATGCTGAATGTACCCTTTTATGTCTGGCTTCTGTCACTCACTGTGACATGTGTGAGACCACTCATGTTGCTGCATGTAATTCTTGATGAACATGTGAGTTATTTTCAGATGGAGCTGTTATGAACAGTGCTGCCTCAGACATATTCACACACATTTCCTGATTTGTGGACTTCCATATTTCTGCTATGCCACCACCTAAAAATGAATAGTAGGAACATGGAACCAGAATGTGTGCAGTCTTAGTAGCTACTGCAAGTAATTTTCCAAGGTAGTATAATTTGACATTCCCACCTGCAGAGCAGGAAGAGTTTCTGTTGCTCTCCTTCCTTGCCAACACTTGGTATTGTCTGTCAGTTTCACCACAGCCATTTTGAAGAGCAGGCTGCAGTGTTGCTGTATGCCTACTTGGAGATTCTCTTTTGTGAGGGGCCCCTTCAAGTCTCCTGGAGAGTCTTTTGTGGAGTTACCTTTGCTTTTACCAATTTGTAACTTTTTCTATATCTGGCTATGACTTCTTTGAGGAACATGTGAATTACACTCTTACTTTGCAACTTGCCTTTTACTCTCACAAAAGTCATTTGATGAGGCAAATAATCCTAACCAAGGAGGCAAAAGATCTCTATAAGGAATGCTGCACAGCACTGAAGATAGCTGGGTATGGTGGCACACAGCTGTAATCCCAGCACTAAGGAGACTGTGGCAGGAGGACTGCTGTGAGTTTGAGGCCAACCTGGCCTTCACAGTAAGTTCAAGGCCACCCTGGACTACATAGCAAGCCCTTATCTCAAAACAAACAAACAAACAAGAACACTGAAGAATTTGTTAAAGAAGAAACTAGAAAATGGAAAGCTCTCCCATGTTCATGGATCAACAGAATTGATATTATTAAAATTGTTACTAAAAGCAATCTGTAAATTCAATGCAATTCCCATCCAAAAATACCAGATGGGGCTGGGGATTTAGCTCAGCAGCAAAAGCGCCTGCCTGGCAAGCGCAAGGTCGTGAGTTCGGTTCCCGGTACCGGAGAAAAAAACAAACAAACTAAAAAAGAACAAAAATACCAATGACATTCTTCACAGAGCTAGAAAAAAACCTTCTTAAAATTCTATGGAAATACCTTCTTAAAATTCTATGGAGATCCAGAGTAGCCAAAGCAGTCCTAAGCAAATAGACCAATTCTTGGTATCATAATATTTGATTTTAAAATATACTTCATAACCATAATAACAAAAATGGCATAGTACATAAAAAACAGACACAGAGATCAGCGTCATACAATAGAAGACACAGAAATAGAACCAGCTATAGCTGTCTAATTCTCAACAAAGGTATCAAAAGTGTATGTTAGAGAAAAAACAGCCTCTTCAGCAAACGGTGGTAGGAAAACTGGATATCCATATGTAAAAGAATGAAGCTAGAGCCTTTATCTCTCACCTTGTACAAAAATCAACTTAATGAATCAAATATCTAAATGTAAGGTCTGAAATTTTGAAGATGCTTTAAGAAAACATAGGGGAAACACTTTAAGATATAGGGACCAACAACAACTTTTTGAATACAATGGCAAGAGAAAATCAATGAGACTACATTAAATGAGAACCTTATGTGCAGCAAGGGAAAATGCAGAGCACAGAGAAAGCTTACAGAATGGGAGCGAAATCTTTGCCAGCTACTCATCTGATGGAGGATTAATGGCCAGAATATATAAAGAAATCAACACCAAAAAAAAGCAAATAACCCAATCAGTGAATAGCAAACAAATTAAGCATATGCTTCTCAAAAGAAATACAAAGGACCAATAATTATGCTTTCAAAAGTTCAACATCTTTAGATGTCAGAGAAATCCAAATCAAAACTACACTGAGGGGCTGGGGATTTAGCTCAGCGGCAAAGCGCCTGCCTGGCAAGCGCAAGGTCGTGAGTTCGGTTCCCGGTACCGGAGAAAAGCCAAAAAAAAAAAAATGTATACAAAACTACACTGAGATTCCATCTCACCCCAGTCAGAATCGCTATCATTAAGATACAAAAAATAATAAATGCAGATGAGGATGCAAGGGAAGAAGGAACCCTTTTATACTTTTAGCGGGAATGTAAATTAGCACAAGCCACTATGGGTATCAGGATGGAGTTTCCTTTAAAAACCTTAAACACTGTAAAACTACCATAGGACCCAGGTACTCTACTTCCTGGTATACACCCCAAAGAATCAGGGTCAGTATACTATAGGGATTCCTGCACACCCGTGATTACAGTGACTCACAATAGCTACATTATGATAGCTAGATGCTCATCAATAATGAATGAATGAATGAATGAATGAATAAAATTCAATACTTCATCCAGTGGAGTAATATTCAACCATAAAGAAGAACAAAAACAGCATTTTCAGGAAAATAAAAGGAGCTGGAAATCACCAAATTAAGTGAAATAAGCCAGACTTAGGAAGATGATTATTAAGTGTTTTTTCTCATAGGCAGAATCTAAAGGTAAGAAGATGATATGAAAGTAAAAGGAAAGGGGCTGGGGATTTAGCTCAGCGGCACAGCACCTGCCTGGCAAGTGCAAGGTTGTGAGTTCGATTCCTGATACCGGAAAACAGCCAAAAAAAAAAAGGAAAAGGAAAATTATTACAAAAGAAGAAGGGTGGGGCAAGAGGAGGTTATAGAGGATGATGGGATGTACAAGATCAAAGTATGATATATATACACAAATGAACATGCCACAACAGAACCTATTGTTCTGTATATTTAGTACATACTAGTAGAAATAAAAAAACAAAACAAAAAACTGCCTTTCTGGTTAACAAGCTTTGCTCTTTTCTAAGTAATTTTTGCCTATCTCTTGGGACTCTTTCAGAAGCATTAGAATTTTACCTTTAATCTCCTGCACACCTTCTGAATGATCTATCAGATACCACGCAAGTGGGAAACCTGTTTATAACAAGAAGACCAAGAACCCAATTCAGAGCTTTCCACATCATCATAGTCATTTTCCAAGTTTGAGATACACTGAGTTTCCCAGAATGTAACTCCTGTGTGAATTTTCTTTGGATCTGTGCCAAGATTTGAAGGATCATTTATAAGAAAAGACATCATTGACAACAAAGTTGCCCAAGGTATGTGAATATCCCCCATCACATGCTTGGGTTGGTCTACATTCCAGTGGATCCTGTTTTATATACAAACACACATATTTCATTGACTCTTAGCTCAAACCCTTAAGTATAAAAGTTTTAACAATCTTCAACTGATTTGTGTCTCACTACCTTTAAATCCAAGGTCATACACTATAGCTTGCTGCACATATATGATCACTGCAAATGTATCTCCTAATATACTCATGTCATGTCTAGCCTTGGCATACATATTATGTATGATAAACATATTCATCTTGTCTTATCTATTACATGTAGGGCATTATATTAATCTGGAGGAGAGAATCATGTGTGTAAAGATATGTCACTTAATTGTAGAATGTTAGAGGCAATTTGATGAAATATTTGCCATAAGAAGAAGCCATGGTGTTAGACGTGGTTACCTATACCTATAATCCCAGAAACTCAGGAGAATGAGGAAGAAGAATTGCAAGTTTGAGGCCACCCTGAGCAAATTAGCAAGACCTTGCCTCAAAATAAAAAATGAATCAATAAAAAGAGCTGAGGATGCAGCTTAGTGGTAGAGCACTTGTCCAGCATGTGTGAGATCCTGAATTCCATCACCAGCACCACAAAAGAGGAAGAGGAAGAAGAAGAAGAAAAAGAAGAAGAACAACAACAACAAGAAGGAGGAGGAGGAGGAGGAGAAGAAGGAGAAGAAGAAGGAGGAGGAGGAGAAGGAGGAGGAGGAGGAGTAGAACAAGAAGAAGGAGGAGGAGTAGAACGAGGAGAAGGAGAAGGACAAGGAGAAGGAGAAGGAGGAGAGGAGGAGGAGGAGGAAAGAGGGGAAGGAGAAGGAGAAGGAGAAGAAAAGGAGGAGGAAGGAGGAGAAGGGAGAAGAGGAGGAGAAAGAGGAAGAAGAAAAAGGAGAAGGGGAAGAGGAGGAGGGAAAGAAGGGAGCGGGCAAGAGGAGAAGCCATTGGGTCTGACGGTGAGACTGATGCACAGGGCTGGAGGGCCTCCTGAAGTCACATGAGCACATAAAGGTGTTTTCCTAACCTTAGGACACTTCTCTCCTGAAGTGGAATTCAGCTTTGTCAGGTTTACAACAATGAATGTTTCTCTTCTCACTATGTTTGCTCCATACTGACCTCAGGACATGCAGCAGGTGGGGATGCTGCTGCCCACAGCACCTACCCTCCTGCCATCCCCTGCCTGAACTCAGTCAGGAGCCGGCTCTGGTTCTTCACTGCATTTGGTTTTCCAGATAGAAATGTCTATGTGGAAGTCCAGCTCTGCCTCAAAGTAGCCATGTAGCCTCAGGCAGTGTGTCCGCCCTCTATGAGCACAGAGCACTCATTCACTAAGTGAATCCCAGGGGCCGAGAGTGGCTATTGACAAAGTTAAGCCTCAGTAAGAATGGCTAATGTTTCCTGAGTGCTTCCTGTTCCAAAGGCATCAGACGGAGAATCTCCTCTTGCTCACACATCTCTGCCATAAGCATGGAGACCACTAATCTCCCCACTTTATGGGCAAGGAAAGTAGAGGCATAGAAAAGGTCAATAAATGGCCCTAGGCCACACAACTGACCAATGGCAAGGCTGAGAATTGAACCCAGGCTGTCTGCAGTTTCCCATCAAATAATAGCTGCTGGGGAAAATTGTCCATAGTAAGAAAAACACTCTAAAAATGGTGGTTCTTGGCTTCTGTTAAGTGCCTATTGGTTGTGTAATTCTGAACACCTACATTTACTGTTGCCATCTCCCTCATCTCCTAAGAACTTGTCATATGCCCTTCACTTAACCCTATTTCATGTATGCCACAGTGGCCTATTTTAAACAAGTTAATCTCTAATAATAGCCCTGCTGCCCAAATTTGGCAAGGCTCATCAATAGAGCACTAGTAAAGTGGGGTTAATTTTAATTTACTTGCATACACTATAGGAAAGTCTGTGTTTTCCCTGGAATTTATGCTGATATTTACCTAAATATCTAATCCCATAGGCAACAAAAGGCACACTATGTCAAAAATATTCCCCAACCCCAGGCCACTTACGCTTGGAAACGCTTGACACATGAGCATAGCTACTCTCTTTGAGCACTGGTTGTAACAGGATTTGGCCTGTGGGTCTCTAGATGCTTGAGAACACTGTCTGATGTAGACCACCAAGGGCAAGGACGGTAAATATAGAGACTTCCAGCACAAAATAGACTCCGCTTCCCAGCAGGTGTGGCTGCTGAAATTTTCCATTTTTGAAAGCAGTTGCGGGCTGGGAGAATTGTAGGGAGCTTTAGAAAAGGGGTGTCACGCCGGCCACCTGAAGATGGGCAGCTGTCAGCAGTGGGGCTGAGGCATTTAGGGGTGAGATTCGGGCTGAGCCGCTGCTGTTGCCCAGTGGGCAGGATTCCCCAGCCCCAGGCTTCTGCGTTCTCATCCATTAAAGGAGGAAGTTGGACCAAGACCACCTCTAAAGCTTCCTGGATCTGGACCTCTGAGGTGCTACAGGAACTGAGGAGTTCCATCCTCCCCGTGACTGTTCATCAGTCAGTGCTAGGTAATAAAGTGAACATATCAGAATTTGCTTCATTTCTAGCTGTGGGACTCAGGCCCAGCACTGCATATCTCTACGCCTTAGTGTTCTCCTTAGTACGTTAGGAGTAATAATGCCCAGCTCACAGAGTTGTTGTAGAGATAACACATAACAGGCCTAAAATAAAATAGATGCTCAACAAATGTTCGTTTCTTCCTATCACACGTTCTTCCACCTTTTCTTTTCTTTTCTTCACATTTCCCCTCTGCGGTCAGACTACCATGGCCCACACCCCAGCCCAGCCAGCCTTCCTTGCCCTGCCAGTACCAACAGTCTAGACGCTCGGCTTTTCTTCCCAAACCAGCAGCCACTCCTACACCAACCAAGCCAGTGAGAACCACCTGATAAATCAGCTTATTTGTTCTGGTCATTTCCCAGGAACATTTGTATTAAGAATTCTGATTCTATTTCAATGTCCAGAATAGACAGGAATCAGTAACTAAAATAAGGCAACATTTGATGAAAAATTCTGTTTCTTGACAATGCTTGAAAAAGAAATATTTGCAGCATTCTCTCTTGTTGAGATACAATCAGCTCTCTATGTCCAAGAGTTCTCATCTACAGGTTTAACCAACTGTGGATGGAAAATATCCAGAAAAAATTACATCTGTACTAAATATGGACAGACATTTTTCTTGTCATTAGTCCCTAAAAATGCACCATAACAACTCCTTGTGTAATTTACATTGCTTTAAGGATTATCAGTAATCTAGAGATGACTGAAAGTATAAAGGAGTTTGTGCATAGGTTTTATGTAAATACTACCCTGTTTTATAAAAAGGGATTGCACATCCAAGGATGTGGGTATCCACAGTGGTCTTGCAACCAATCCTTTGACGATCTTAATGGATGACTCTATATTGTACGTGTAAGTAGCGAGTTCCTCCATGATTTATTCGGTTTCATGCCCTGCCTCTTTCTCCTCTTGGCAAAATAACCCACTTTATTAGATCCATCTCAAAAGTTTAACCAGTGGGAAAAGACTCATGGCTGGGATTCTTGTTTATTTCCCCTGTCAGCCACCCCTAAATTCGTTTTGGAAGTAGGTGGAGCATAAGTGAGAAATTGGTAAACAAAATTCTTTCTTTGGTCTCACACGGACAGGCCATGGTCTCTTTGGGCTACTTCATGGCTCCCAAACTGTAATTATTGGTTGCTTTTTTCAGCATCCCTTTGAATTGAGAGTCTTCACTTGTGCTAAATTCATTTGGGATCCTTCTGGACCCAGGAATTAAAGGTGACTCTTTATTCCTGTAAATCAGAGGCTGCCCCATTGAAGGAAACATTCCCGGGCTGTCTGTATGTGTGCGGTGAGGTGGGCCAATTAAAGCTACATCCCAGCTCCTTCCAAGTGGGAGCTGAAGGTGGCCTCAGACACAGGAAGCTTCTTTATGCGTCTAATTTCCAGCCTAGACAACTGTAATCCTCATCCTTGAGGTCCTACGGTGGTAGAGATGAAGACAAGAGAGCACTGGGCCAGAAGGATCACTGTAGGAAGCTCTGCTGGTCCTCATCATGGTCCAGAGAAGTCCACATTTGTAATGCCAGGGAAAAGTTATTGGAATTCCAATGTGTAATTCCAATCTACCACCCCCAGTGCAATCCACAGCGAGAATAAAGACACTACGGTATATTTGTAGTTCTGGGGAGTCAAGGAGGTCCTAAGGCCAGTTAGTACAATGGCTAACCAGAACTGAGGCCTCAACCCAGGGCCAAACCTGGGTTTTATTAATTCATGAAGTGGAGAGTGGCTCGGGGATGAGTGACTGAGAGAAAGGTGGGAAGTACAGGAGTGCTGTGAGCTGGGCTAGGTAGAAGGCCTGAAATCACCTCTGCAATATGCAGAGAGAGATGCAGAAAGAGTAATCTGCATAGCACAGATGGGGGCAATCCCTAGTGTTTTGGGGTAGGTGCTTCAGTTTTGATGGGTAATCATCATGCCCTGAGATATCACAGCTTCTTTCTTGAAGCTCAGTCCCAGCCGAGTCACTCAGCCTAGCTCACACATACTACTTGGGGGCTATCGGCAGGGCATTACTGACAGCACCTTGGCTGGACCCATTTGCATCGCTTAAAGCCAGTTGAGGGGGATAAAGAAATAGCCTAACCAGCTCTGTTCATATCAGTACACAGAAGTAGGGCCAATTGCTCTTCTTTCAAAGAGAGCTGTCCAGGTGGCTCTCCACAGATTACAGGTGGTTTCATTGGCCATGATGGGTCCCTGGCATCATGGGATCTGGACCATGCCCTGAACTACTACTGACTTGTGAAAGAAAAAACCTGTCTCAAAAGATTCTTCAGGCTCCACACTTATTACAGTAGATGCCAAGCTCTCTTGTGCAAGCTCCACCTCCCTCCCTACACAAGCGTAGACTGAGGGTAGATGAGAGTCTGAGTAGCAGCCACTGCAACCTTTTGTCTTTAATAACAAAATCATGATAACCAGTAACGTTTATTGACACACATCACTTCATTTCATCCTCATCCTGACCCAATGTAGTAGATACCTAGTTTCACAAAAGAAAAGACTGAGGCTGAGAGGTGCAGGTAAGTCCCTTAGAGTTAGTAAGTGACAGAGATTCAAACCCAGATCTACTCTGATTGACCCCCAAAGCCACATTTTAACAACAGCTCAAATCTTGTACCTGTTTTGCCCTGGACTCAAGAGGTGACTCTTCACTACTCAGATTCCTGGTTCCTACACCAAGCCTAGAAGATTCTCAGGACATATGCCAACCGGGGAGAATACGGAGGGCACAGTGAATGCGAGGGCAGGCTTTGGGGGCAGATGACCCCAGTTTGAGGTCAGCTCCAATGCTTGAGCTCCACCTAACTGTAGGCCGGTAATTTAAACTTCATTGACTTTGTTTTTGCATCCAAGCATGGGAATAATAATAACTGTTTATCAGGTTGCAGTAGCAATGGGAGAAATCAATACATGCAGAGCACACAGATGAGGTTTGCACACCAGAAGAGCTCCATTCACCTTGAGTGTTCCTGTAGACTCCATGTCTTTGATCCACAACTCACTCAGCATCTCTGCCTGGCTCTCTAATAGGCAACTTAAATTTGTCAGGGCCAAAGCTGAACTCCTAATCTCTCCAAAACCTGATTTCCCCCCTATCCTGCCCATCTGAACAGCTGGCAACTTTATCCTTCCTAGAACCGAAGTCAAACATTTTGGAGTTTGCAAAAGTGCATTAAAGCAATGTTGACTATGGATATGTCCATAAAAAAATTGAAAATTTCCTTAATCAGTTAAGAGTTGTACTTTTTTCTGCACTTCCTTTTGTGAAAGGTAAAATTTCTCAAGCTCTCAACTCTTTGGGCAACTAGCTATATAGTGGTGATCCATTGAAGTTTTTGATCTATCTTATCTAAAAGTTAAACTGTCTGTCTTGGTACTTCAGATGACCAAAGATATAGAGTTGGGTATACTCAATTACTAACTGTAGTAATGTGTATTTATACATTTTGGATTTTGACCTCTTTCTTTATGAATGCAGTATGTCAGTTCAGAAGTTATATCTATGTGACTGTCACTAGTTCATGCATTTATGTGTGCAAAAGTATGTACATTGTTAAGCCTTATATTATTGTGAAAAGTAACCTATGAAGTGCTGTCACATTGTTATATCTCTCAAAGAAGTCCCTTTTTTAAAAAGGCAAACATATGTCTTTAAAAAAAGAATTTTGAAATTGTTCTGGATGCCTCTCTTTCCCTCAGACCTCCCATTTAATTTACCTTCAAACCTTTCAGCTATACCTTTAAAACATAGCCAGCATCCAACCCTGTCTCACCACCTACGGCCATACCCTGATCCAAGCCAGCACCATTGCTCCTGTGAATGCATTTGGGAGCCTCCTTCCTGAGCTCTTGCTTCACCTCTTTCTGTGACTTCCTACAATAGCCTGAGTGGTTCAGGATACAAATATGGCTCTCCAGACCCGGTGTGGCTCTGCATCTCACCCAGAGAACATGCCTGTGTTCTAACAGAAGACCCTCACTACGTTCTCACCCTTGGTCACTGCTCTTCCCCTTACTGTCTCCTGTTTTCCCTTCTGCAATCTTCAGCACAGAAAAGGTAAATAAATGGCCCTAGGCCGCACAACTGACCTCTGGAAACTCTTCTTAGGTCTTCTGCATGTGTCAATCCTGTGCCTCCTGTGAGCTTGCTCATCCAAGCAGGTGTTCCTGACCACCCTAAATAACATAAGCCCCCACAATGTCTTCTGATTGTATGAATTGCAAATCAATAAATAACCAAGCCCCCCTCTACACTTACCCCAACTAATCTAGCCTGCATCCTCAGACCTGAGGCAAGGAGGTGGAAAGGTAGGTAAAGTCCTTGAGAAAGGCATCTGATAAAAATATGATTCCTTTTATTGTAAAGGAATATATGTATATATATACATATACACACACAATATCAATATATATGCATACTATAAATTTTACTGAATAGCACGTGCTTGGTTCAATATACTATTTTGGATCAAGTAATGCTGGAAAGAGGATTCTAGAATGGACTACTTTCAAAATAGCTGTCAAGACCAAGTTGGAAATACAAAGCATGACCTTCCAAATTCAGAGATCACAGGGACACAAGCAGGTGATTTCAGTCCCTTGTGTAGCCTCCCTATAATCAAAATGGTGGAATTTTTAAGACATAAATCCACAGGGGATAATAAAAGAGGCAAAAGCAACAGAACTTGGGGAGCTATAGAGCTTATGGATGAGAGGTGACTAGGCAGCCTAAAGAGGCAGAATTCCCAGCCAGTAGCAGGAAAGTCCATGCACCAACTGTTTATCCAAGAGAATGCTCAGAAAAACTAAGGAAAGTATGGCACCAAGTTATTGGTGCTGAGAGCAAAGTTGTGCTGTGAGAGAGAGAGAGAAAAAGAGGAGGGGAGAGGGAGAGATAAAACAATGGATATTGGGTGATATCTGCGTTTCCTCTACTCTGGGTGGAGATTGACCATTTATTTCCATGGAAGAGAAAACATACTGATTGTGCCAGATTAACTAATGGTCAACTTGGAACACCAAGGTGAACCTAGTTAGTGAGGTTTTGAATGTGGAAGGCCCACCTGAGGATTGTTGTCAACAGCATAAAAGAAAAACTGGAAGGGAAGGTGGCATGCTGTTGCTGAAGAAGTTTGTCATACTGGTTTTCCTGATATGAACTCAGCTGTTCTCATCGGGGGAGCTCTGGTCCTTACCTATACTGTTGCTAGCTGCCTCCAGTGCAGATCCCTCAGCCTGCTGGCACAGATCCTTCACCCCATGGGCACAGACTTTCTAGCTTCCACCACTGAAATTTGGGCCTTTCCAGTGAAGATCCTTGGCACAGACTTGCATGAGGCACTGTCAAAGGCTCCAGACCTCCAGCTGGACTCATGGAGGACATTGCCATGGGTTCTAGGTCTTCAGCTGGACTCATGCAGGACATTTCCATGGGATCCAGGTTCTCAGCTGGATTCTTTGGGTCTCTAGCATGTGAGAAGATCTCTCTGCATTTGACTTTTTGGATGAATATTATAAAATAATCCTATAAATTATGTGTCCTATATTAAATCTATTCTCCTGCAAACCCTGACTACAACAGTGACTCTGATTGTATATGCCATCAAACAAAATGGAGACCAATGGTATCAGATTGTAAACAGAAAAATTCAGTGGCTGTGGGTTTACTGGATGTTGAGATAGCACCTCTATCCCCTTCCCTTATTGGGTTCCCAGAGTTCGGGAAACCAGACCTTTGCCTTCCTGACAGAAGATTAAAAGAATCATGTCTGCCAGGTCTAACAACTCTATACAGGGGTCCTTTTAAACTGACATAACACCCCAAATAAAACTCAAGGTCAAGAAGCTCCTCCCATTCAGACAACCAAAGATGAACAGACATTTGAGGAAAGTTACTACTAGGAAAGTCATAGAAAAATGCAAACAAGAACAAACAGAATTTATGCTAGGAGAAAACTTCCCCAAATTATCCTCAATCCCCACTAACCTTTGAGAGGGTAAAAAAAAAGACACTGCTTCCATGAAACAAGAACAGAACCTATAAAGCAAGAATAAAAACGATTATTTAAAAATATGAAAATAGAAACAAAAATTTTATCAGAAGATTGAAAGACAAAATTGAGGAAAACTTTCAGAAAGTCAGAAAGACAAAGAAATGAAGAAAATATTAGACAAGTCCAAGAAGATCAACACATAAATAATAAGAGTAACAAAAATAAAAACATTAAAACAAGGAGGAGGAGAGATTCACCAAGAAAAAAAATACAATAATACTTCCCAAACTTGAAGAACATGAATCTCCAGATTGAAAAGGAGCTTCAAGATCATACTAGATTAAAATACACCTCACACTAAAGCACATTATTATGAAATTTCCAAAAATTGGATAGAGAAAATTCTTCATCAAGTTTTTGGTTGGCAAAAAGAAATTTAAAAAAGGTACAGAGGATTAGGAGTTTGAATGACTTCTAGAATGTAGAATTTTCAACAACACACAGGGAGAAAAAGAAACACACGAACTAATTTTGAAAATTGTGCAGAGACTTCAAACTTTAGAGGAAAATAATTTCCAACCTAGAATTCTATGTATAGACTAATTATCACTAATGTGTAAGGAGGAAATAAAAAATAATTCAAACATGCAAACACTAAAAATGTCACTTAATTCCTCCATGTTTTCTGGAGAATGTGCTCTACCAAATGAATGAGAAAATTAAGAAAGAATTTTTAAAGACATTTCATACATATTAGAGATCACTGACCTCAGTGTATTAAGTCTTTTCTCCCTTATTAAGTCAAGAACTTTCACCTTATCTCTTAAAGGAGATGCTTTATAGCTTTTCTTTGCATATCTGAATTGCCAGCATAGTAACTGTTAGGCTTCAGAGTCATTATTAAGTCGAACAAAGGTTTATGTGAACACAGCACTGAAGTACTGAGACGGCAGATCTGACAACCAAGATAGCTCAGGTAGACATACTGGGCAAAAGGACTTTTCATGTCTTGGGCAAGACAGAGCCTGAGATGCGGAAGAATACTAGTGAAGATGTCATCATGCTACTGAGAATGGTGTACAATTAGAAGTGTATGAATCATTTATTCCTGGAAATTTTCCTTTCATGTTTTCAGACTATGGTTGACCACAGGTAACTAAAACTATATAGTAGGTAAGCGAAACTGAGGATTATTTGGAGGGGGGGGACTACTTTCCTACAAGTAATGTAGTTTAGAAAAAGAAACATGTTATCCCTCATTCCTTGAGACAAAAGCTCTGAATCATGATGGCAGCAAGGCCACTTTCCTGTCTTCTGCCTCTCACTGGGCCCAAGTGTTTCTGGGGTTGTGGTGGCAGAACTCTGACCTCTGTCTCCACATCACGTGACCGCCTTCTCTCTGTGCCTCACATGTCTTCCCTGTGTGTGTGCCCCTGTGTCTCTCCTCTTCTAATGAAAATTCCAATCATACTGGATTAAGGGTGCACCCTATACATGTATAACCTCATCTTAACTAATCACATCTACAATAACCTACCTTCAAATAAGCTCACATTCCAACGTTCTGGGAAGGACATGAATTCTTGAGAAGCAACATTAACCAAGGACAGTGTATCAAAACAGGAGGTGACGGAAAGTCTCAGAATAATGGTGAAAGATTAGTCCAGGCTGACATCTGTGCCCAAGGGTAGAGGGCAACTAGAGCAGACTGAAAATATTAAATGCTCTTAGATATCTTTAGGAAGGTAAAATTGTGAGGATTTACAAGGGCAGATGTACAAAAACGTTTGAATTAATCAGAGGTTGAATTAATGATAAATACCTAGAAAACTGATGGAGGGAAGCCAAAATAAAAAGGCAATTGTTAATTCTAGGGGGAAAAAAAAGACTGGTTCATAGCCCAATCCTTCCAGGCATATGTAGAGATATATCAGAAACAATTAGCTCTTTCCAAGACAGCAGAAAACTATGTAAGGGGTGGGAAGTGCTAGCATATAAACAGAAGAAGCATTGATAAGTCTGTGTCTGCTATAGTGGCAGACTAATGGATAGTACAAAAGGGTGAAAAGGCAAAAAGCAGTGACTTAAATATATGTAGAGACAGTGAGTGCATATGAAAAAGACAAAATCATATCCTTGGAGAAAGGTAAACAATAGAGGAAGAAAACTGAGGAAAGAACAAGTCTTATAGAACTTATTGAGCTCTATGTAGATGTAATCTCATTAGAAAATAGAGTCAAAACAGGATCAAATCATTCACAGCCTTGTGCACTGCACTCCACACCTTAAGTGTGTATTGGAGTTAAAAGTTTTATGAAGCCACTCCAGAGTCAGAGGTTCCTGACACAGTGATTCTCAGCCAAGGGCAATTTTGCCAGCACAGTCCTCAGATCTAGGATGGCAATGTCTAGAAGCATTTTTCACGGTCACAAGTGGGGGATGGGGCTGCTACTGAGGTCTGATGGATGGAGGCCAGGGATGCTGCTGAACTTCGCACAGCACACAGGACAGCCCCACCATGTGCCAAGGTTAAGAAACCCTTGCTTAACAGATGTTCATCCTGCTGACTACTGGGAAAATCAATCTTAAAGTCCTGAAACCAAAGTCAGTGGGAGGACTGACTGACCTAGATGCTGAGTGGGTTTTAAGTGCCCACAGATCCTTTGATGCACCTTTCTTCAACAACTGCACCTCTCGTGGAGCGTCCGCAGGACGTCACAACTTGCTTCTGACAAACAGAATGCAGTGAGGATGGCAGCGTCTGACTTTGGAGACCAGGTCCTGGAAGGGACTGTGACTCGGCTTGCTCAGTCTCTCTTCCACATCCTGCTGCTTAGCAGCCACTGCAGTGTTGTAAAGACACCCACAGGCTGTGGCGGGGTCTGCTTGGAAGAGACCTGAGGCTTCCTGCCAACAGCCATGTGACAGAGCTCACTTGGAAGCAGGAGCTCAGCTCTATCAGGCCTTTGGGTGCCTGGAACCCAGACTGATCTCTGCAGGCAGCCTCATGAGACACATGGGTAGGATCACCTCGCTTAGAGACCCTGAAGTTCCTGACCGGCAGAAACTGTAAGACAGCAAATGTTTCTTGTTTTAAGCTAAAAGTTATGGCTACCATTGGCCTTCTATATCCACAGGTTCTGTACCTCTGAATTCCACCATCTCAGATCAGAAATATCTGGATCTGATTTGAACATGTACAGACTTCTTTTTCTTGTCATTATTTCCTGAATAATACAGCACAACTGTATTTTTTCAGTGGTACTGTAGATTGAAGCCAGGACCTTCATACTGAGCTACACCCTCAGGCTTTTAATTTCCAGACAGGTCTTAGGATTTCACTAAGTGGCTCAGGCAGAACTTGAACTTGCAACCCTTTTGCCTCAGCCTCCAGGAGTACTAGGATTCCAGGTGTGCACCACCACTCCTGACTGCAGCACATCTACTTACGTAGCATTCTATTACATATCATAAGTAACCCTGAGATGATTTAAAATACACAGGAGGATGTGCATAGGTTCTAGCAAATACTAAACATTTTATAAAAGGGGCTTGAGCATCCACATATTTTGGTATTCTCCAGGATCTTGGAGCCAATCCCCTTCAGATATCAAGCAACAACTAGAATGTGTTATGCTGCAGTGCATGGTTTATACAAGCAGGCAGTGAGAAAGAAAGATAAAAATGGCAATAGTAAACCAAAACTAAAAGGGTGCACCAGGAGGAGTAGGGCAGGGCCATGGTAAAAATTCAAACAATGCTGGCATGCACTGCGGCAGACCTTCACGCCCATGTTCTCTGCTGTCCAGTGTGCTGTGTTACGTAGCTCAGAAAATGTTTGGCTTGGGGGTGAGACCAGTAAACTGAGTTGCATTAGAAAAGATGCACATAAGAACATAGAACAGTGTCAAAAATAGAATAAGAGCCCTGGGATTTGATCACCATCACTGAAAAAAAAGGAATATAGTAAGATGAAAAAACAACAGCAATAAAGCAAAATTGAATGGCTCTTGTTATCACAGGGCCCCCAATCTGACACTGAATTATCTTCCTGGGTGGCTCTATAGTCCTAATATTTATTGTGTCTGGTGCTTTACCACATGCAGTTAGGGATCATTATCTCCATTCGTGAGGCTCACAGCGTTCGCGTGACTTCCCTACAGTCCCGCAGAAACAGGACATGAACCCAGATGAGGCTGATTTCAAAATCCGCACTAATCCCACTACGCCATACCGCGTCTCTTTGTAGAACTCTTATTTACATTCTTCAGGACTGTGTGCTTTCTCTGCCCTCTGTCTTCTAACTAAAAACTCTGCCAGAGCCCCTCTCACATCCTCTTTAAAAAGTATCCTTTAATTATCGTTCACTCGTGACATTAAGTGTCTACATATTTTACTAGGGTGACTTAGAAAGCCCTTGGGAGAGGGGGTTGCAGGCAGGAACCGAGTTTAAATCTTCTGCAAGACTCTTCCCCATTCTCTTTTTCCCCTGGAGTCTGAACGTGCAGCTATTCTGCCTGGCAATCTTCCTTCCCTCGCCGCATCCCCCGCCCCTCGGGAGCTGGCTGGAGGACAGCATTCCCTCTCAGCCCCATTCCCCCGGAAAATGTTGAGTCTGCATTGACACTGACACCATTATGGAACTGTGCAGCTGTTCCCATGCAGCCAGCCCAAAGGCCTTCCGGAAATTACTTGCATTCACGCACCCTCTACATGGCCTGGCAGCTTCTCAGGGCCTAGCACCCCAGCACTGTAGCTGGGACTCGGGGAGCACACTGGCTTATACTCTTCTTCCTCACCCCTACTCCTGACTCCCTGACTGCCTAATAACTGAGCTAAGAGACAAATACTTCCTAGAATCTATCTAGAATAGTCTGGGGTGGGGTGGGGTGGGGAGAAATGCATCATTTTTTTTCTTTTGTGGTGTAGATAAATACTTTCACTATATTTCTTGGGTCCCATTTGGCTCAAGTGCCATACATTTGATTTCAATTGTGTTTAGCAAAAAGGGGATTTAATTACAGAGTACTGAAATATCTCTAAGTATGCTGAAGAAAAAGCAGTGATATCTCCAGGCTGGGTCATCATGCACAGTTACGTAGGCTGCACACTGCACAACCCTTGGGGTAGCTATCGCATGGTGGACATACAAATGGCACTTCCTAGAGCTGTGCCAGCCAGAATATATCTAGCTGTGCTCAGTGTCTGTGCTGCAGGCTTCAGGAAAAGCTAAAAGCAGGATCTCAAGTATCACCAAGACTCCCTCTCTCCACCTCCGAAATCATCTTCTATCTACTATTGATTAAATCCCCCTCCACTGAGGATGGACTGGTTTAATCCACAAGATAGATGGAGAGGGGGCTGGGGATTTAGCTCAGCGGCAAAAACGCCTGCCTGGCAAGCACAAGGTCATGAGTTTGGTTCCTGGTGCCGGAGAAAAATAAAAAAAAAAAAAAAAAAAAAAAAAAAGATAGATGGAGAGTTGTCTGCAGATGCTCCTTTATTCAAATATTAACAAGTATTTTTTTTAATTTTAGAGAGAAAAACACAATAAAAAATGATACAGTGTTTTAAATGGGGTAATAGGAAGTCAACAATTGTTAATATATTGCATATTATTATCTTCAAAGTAGTTGCTCAAATTGTAAGCTATAGGCATGCAAGAACTTTTTAAAATTAAATCCAGTTTTGTTTTGTTTTGTTTTGTTTTTGCTACCAAGAATCAAACTCAGGACCTTGTGCTTGCCAAGCAGGTGCTTATGCTGCTGGGCAATATCCCAAGTCAGCATGCAAAACTGATCAAACAATGTAAGCACAAACCAATCCTTTCAATAAACTAAAAGAAACTAGTAGCATAATAATCTTAGCTATCTTGTGTGTGTGTGTGTGTGTGTGTGTGTGTGTATTTATATATAATGTTTTTCTTTTCCCTTCCTTCTTTTCTCCTTTCCCCCATCCCAGTTGTACTTTACTTTTGAGCAGTTTCTTTCCCTTTCACAATATCTATTGTAGATTTTGGATCTTATTTACTCTTTCAGTTTCTTGCACTAAATTTATACATGTGGGTTTGATTTATTTCGCTTGTGAATATGGTCTCTAGTTGCATCCATTTACCTATAAAAGTCTTCAGTTTATCCTTCTTTATACCTGAGTAATACTCCATTGTATAAAAATATCACATCTTTTTTATCTATTCCTTGGTCGATAGGCATTTGGGTTGTTTCCAAGATTTAGCTATTACAAATTGTGCTGCTATAAATATGGGTGCTCATGTATCACTGTGGTATGATGTTTTTAAATTTTCTGGGATGCTATCCAGAAGGGGAATAGCTGGGTCAAATGGGACCTCTAATCCTAGTCTTTTCAGGAATCTCCATACTGATTTCCACAGTGGTGGTACCAGTCTACACTCCCACCAAAAGTGGAGAAGGGTTTCTTTTTCCCCACATCCCCTCCAGCATTTGTTATTAGCTGATTTCTTGATAATAGCCATTCTTTCTGGGGTGAAAAGGAATCTCAGTGTTGTTTTAATTTGCATTTCTCAAATGACCAATGATATTGAACATTTCTCCATACATATATTTTCCATTTGTATTTCTTCATCTGAGAAGTATGTATTTATCTCAGGTACTCGTTTTTGTATTTGGTCTTTGAATTTGGGGGGACCTCATCTTTTTCGATTCTTTACATGTTCTAGATAGAGGTCCTTTGTCTGAGGGACAATTGGCTAAAATTCTTCCCACTCAGTGATTTTTCTTTTTACTCTGTTGGTGATTTCCTTTTTTTTTTTTATACTGGGAATCGAACTCATGACCTCATGCTTGCCAGGCAGGCACTCTACCACTGAGCTATAGTCCTGGCTCTGGTGATTTCTTTTGATGTGCAAAAACTTTTTAATATGATGGGACCCCATTTGTTGATTCTTTGAAGTACTTCCCATGCAGTTTGGGTTTTGTTTATGCACTCTCTGCCTACGCCTGTGTCTTCTAGATTTCCATCTCCTTTCTCTCCCAGTAGATTTAGTGTTTCTGTTTTAATATTAGATCTTTGATCCATTTTTACTTTAGTTCAGTGTGTGGTGATAGATATGGGTCTACTTTTAGTCTTTGGTATGTGGAAAGCCAGTTTTTCCAGCACCATTTATTAAAAAGTCTATCTTTTTTCCAGTAAATATATTTGGACAAAGATAAGGTGGCTGAGTATGTTTGGGGTTGTTTCTGCATCTTTCAATCTGTTCCACTGATCCTCAGGTCTGGTTTTTTTTGCCATTACCATGCTGATTTTATCACAGTAGCTTTGTAGTATAATTTCAAGTCAGGGATTGTGATGCCGCCTGCCTTGCCTTTGTTGTCCAGTGTTGGCTTTGCTATTCTCGGTCTCTTCTGTTTCCAAATGAATTTTAGGAATGTTTTCCCTTGGATATTAAAATCTGTGAGTAGGCATTTTGATCAAGATTGAATTAAATCTGTGTAACAGTTTTGGGAGTATGGTCATTTTCATAATGTTAGTGCTTCCAACATGAGCAAGGAATATCTTCCCATTTTCTGATGTCTTCTTCCATCTCTTTTTTTCAGAGTGAAGGAGTATTTTTAATGGTCCTGGCTTCAGAATTTCTAGGAAATGGTTATGATTAGCATATTTAGCTTGGGAGATTGTCTTCCACCAAATCAAGAATCTAGCTGATTGGAGAGGAAGTGAACCCTATGTTTGGTTTAACCAGGTTTACATTTCCATCCTGGCCCCTTTATCTTTGCATGTGATAAGAGGAGGTATAGCAGCCTGTCCTCTGGGAGTCTCAACCCCTCTTCCCCAGTACTAGGGATGGAACCCAGGGCCTCACACTTGTTAGGCAAGTGCTCTACCACTGAGCTGCAATCCCAGCCCAAGCCCTGCGTATTTGTCTTACTTGCTGCAATCTCCAGAACCTTTTAAGAACTCAGTGCCTAACAGTAGGTGAGACAACGTGGAAGGAAAATTGCTCCAACTGAAATGTGGTTAAAAATTAGGCTAATCTCTTCCAGGACTTTCACCGATGGACTCTTAAGAGTTTGGGCAACATGAACAGCTAAGTTCACATTTTAAATATCTGAGACATTTTGATCCTTGTGTCGTCGTATGCAGGTGGCTCCTAAGCTCTGTCTTGAAGGCAAAAGATACCAGTTCTCTTCTCACTGATGCTTGGGAATCAGCAAGATGCTTCTTCCAAGGGGCTTGAAGAAAGAAAAATAATTTCACTGATGTTAAAATTATCTCCTTTCTGCACC
Organism: Chinchilla lanigera; assembly: GCF_000276665.1. Lineage (NCBI taxonomy): Eukaryota > Metazoa > Chordata > Mammalia > Rodentia > Chinchillidae > Chinchilla > Chinchilla lanigera. The sequence goes on along the minus strand of NW_004955408.1, from coordinate 26,179,746 downwards.
ACCACTATCCCGCCTTCTACCTTCAAGGCAAGTTTAGAGCACTGACACCCTCTTGTCCTCTTACTAGCAGTGGGCTGCGAATGTAGCTCTGTGGTAACATGTGCAAGGCCTTGGGTTCAATCCTCAGAAAAATCTTATTAGCTAAATAGAACTGTCTATATATCATTCACTATAACATAGTAGTTTGGATATTAAAAACCAGAGAAGGAATCTCTGGATGTCACAAAATCAAGGGGTTACCCTGAACAGACCAGGGGGCGGGGATCTGTGTGGAATAAGAGAATACAAATACAGCTGCCACGTGCCCCAAATATTCTTGGACCATTTAATCCACATGTAACAAGGGAGTGCATAACTATTAATGACCAATATAACTACTAGTCAATTATGACGATGGTAACTATGCTTTTGAAATTACCCTGGGAAAGGATGACCAAGGCAATTTTTTATTCCAGCTCAGGAGAAATGGGATGCCAGCTGGGGCTAATAAGAGCTTTCATTAAAGCCCCAAATTTCATCCAGCACTACGAAGAAAGCCCTCTCTGTCCTGTGGCCTGCCTGGCCCTGACATGGCTGCTGCTTTTTAACAAGAACTGAAAGGTGGCGAGACAGACAGTTCTTGCGTTGGCACCAGGAAAAACTGCCCTCTGAAAAGGCAGTGATTATTCTCGAGGGCACAGAGTGAGGAGTTTCGTTTCCTTTGCCCCTTGGTCTCCAAGAGTCTAGGCTCCAGGGCCTGTGATGAGCAGCACCGGGACCTGCTGGAGCCAGCTGGAAGCTGCACATGACCCGGGGCAGAGGGTCTGAGCAGGGGAGGACACACCAGGGCATTTTGCACAACTGGCTAGGAAGGAGACAGAGGAAGAAAAAGATTACAGTTTCTGTACAAGGGGCTGTGTGTCCTTCCTGCACTTCACTTTCCCAGGAGCTGCTGTGAGGATGGTCACTAATATTTACCCCTGCCAGCGTTTCTACCCCGGAGTCTTGTTTACCCAAGCAGTGGCAGCTTATGTAGCCCTGCCCACCTCTTTCCTCTGCTCTGCACAACCCCTCAGCTGCTGCCTCCTGCCTCAGTTTCCCTCTTTATTTCCCCTTTTCTCTTCTCTCTTTCTTTTGTTATGGAAAAACTACAGAAGGGTCTCTTACTTAAACACCTAGGAGAACAGTCTAAGAATTTCAGGGTTTATGGGAGTCAGAATTCCCTTTTTCTTTTGAGTTCTAACATGAAGAACTGGAGGCCCACTACCTAAACACAGATCCAAGTCTCAGCAACATTCAGTGGCTCTCACACAGGTGTTTACTTTGTCTTCCTTCCCATTCCTCCTTCCCCCTCCCCACTTCCCCTTTATAGTCTTCTTCCTCCTCTTCTCTTTCCTTGTCTCTCTCTTTCTTTCCTTCTTTTTGGCAATGTGTGGAGACATTTTTGGTTGTCATGACTAGGGTGGGGCATGCTACTGGCATCTAGTGCACAGAGAAGGAGGCTGATGAACATTCTATACCAACCACAGGCAACAAACAATCAGCCCACCCAAAGTGTCAACAGTGCAGAAGTCGAGAAATGCTTGAATAATGGCTAAGCAAGCATCTAATGACCTCCCAAAGACTGGCCTCCTGGAAGACTGTGTGTAGAAGGTGTGTAGAAGACTGTGTCTGAAGGTGCCTTCCAGCATGGAGACCTAAAGCAGAAAGCAAAGCCAGGTAGAAGCAGAGCCTGGCACCTGCACAGTAAGTGAAGCTAGGCATCCCACTCCACAGTGCCACTACTAGCTAATCATGTTGGCTGCTCCAGAGACAGGAAAGCAAGACAGTAAGACCAGCAGAGCAGGCTATAGAAGCTACTCCTTGTCTAGTGCATCCTGCAGGGGGTAGGAAATTGCTCTTGAGTCAACAGAAAAAAATTGGGGAGCAGAAGATAAGGGGTCCTCTGTAAGCTTGTTCAGATTGTCTGATAAAGTCCAATCTGATGGACTCAAGGAGCTCCTCAACTTGTGATGGGCTACACTAACCCCATTTTAAGTAGAAAGTATTCCAAGTTAAAACGCATGCTAAAGCATGTTAAAGCACAGAGTACTGTAGTCAGCTGTTTCCCCTCATGATTGATTGCAGAACTCATTCCAACAGCCCAACAGAGAGGAGTGTGCTGCCCATGCTAACCCAAGCAAGGGTCAAAACTCAAAAGGCAGTTTCTACAGAAGGCATATCAGCACGTTATTTCATGTCCTTGTAAGCTTGAAAAAATATAAGTGGAGCTATTGTAGGTCAGTGTCGATCTGTACTCCCAGATGGCTCCATTGTAGCCTAGATTTGGAAATGATGCCTCAACCATTACTGCATTTCCAGTTATTATTTGACAGTTGCATTCAAGGTTTCCCACCAAGTGCTTTGCAGAGTTTAATTCCAGTCATACCAGAAGACTATACAATTTTCATTCTCACTTCACAGAGAAGAAAACTGAGCCCTAAGAAATTAAATGATTTATCTGACCCCACAGAACAAGTCAATAGAAGAGCTGAGTTTCAAAGCCACATTGCCATAAGATAATGTAGAGCTTCTTTAGAAGCTGTATCTAAGAAGGACTAGTGACCTAGACTGGACCAGAAGACAATGTTCGCTGGATAGACTGATTCAGGGAACAGCAAGAGTAAGCTCTACAAGAACCTCAATACACTCATCTGGAAATATTTGAACTGAAGGCAGATAGACCCAAGATTTGTGCTCCATGGGGGTGATGGAGACGATGAACATGGACTCCATCAACAAGTCTCCCCAGTCCATGAATGTAAATTGCATCCTTTGGTTCTGTGGCAAGGGCCAGCGGTAATCTTGTAGAACTCATCAACTAAAAGTCACTCATTTTAATTTCAAACAATGGAGTTTATTTAGACCTCCCATAAATATTAAAGACTTGAGGACAGAGGACTACAATTTATTTAGCACCATATGCCAAGCACTTTGCTAGACCTAAAAATAGGTGATATCATTGCCTCTTCTGAAGTATACCATAAGGTTCCTTTAGAAAGGTTTTATGGACCAGGAAACTGTGCCTTACAGAAATTAAATAATTTGCACATCCAAGACCAAGCCAGTGGCATGGAGCCCTGGCACTTAACTATGCATGATGCCCTGATGCTTGGGGAGACTGGCCATTCTAAAAGGTACAAGAATGCTATGGACATTATCTCTTTAATTATCTCAGTAGAATTAAGATATACTATGTACAGGTACAAATTCCCTCTGATGAATGTGATCAATATGTATGACAAATATGTACTAAAAAAATAAAAGACTGACATGGAGACATAGTTCCACCAGAGCCACTGTCACAGATTATTCTCAAAGGGTCCTGCAACACTCTCTTGTGACCCTAAGTGCTTCTGTCTGAGAAAACCCTGAAGTACACACCCAGTAAGCCCGATTAGTGAGGCAGACTTTGGCTGTCACAAAGCCCACACACCAAGATGACTCTGGTCTCCATTTGCTGTCTTCAGGAGAAAGGCGTGTTCTTTCTTTGTTTTGTTTTTTTCTGTATTGACCCATTCTAAGGTCAGGAAATTCTTCCATATAGACACCCCCAGGCAGCTGCTTAAGCCAATTTCCTCCTCTCCTGTCCAGAGTAGAGATGAGGAACAGCTGGTGGCCACCATTTCAAAAATTCTTTTATAAACCTGAAGCCTCATTACATAATCTCCAAGTGAAATCATCCCAATGCTTCTAAACTTTGCTCAGAAGTTTCCTTCGCTATTAGCTGACTACTTTGGAACTTCTCGCTATCCTTTGTCAGGTGCAGAGACCAAAGTTGGGCGTGATACAGAGCCCATCATTCTGCAGGACAAGTGTCTGCTTACAAATGTTATCAGGGAGTGACTTCCTAGTAAAACCAACCAGGAGCACATGGTGATGGGGTGAAAACCTCAAGAAGGCCTGAGTACAACTCATGACTCCTCTTTCTCCTCAGACCTGTTGTGTAAGTTCAGGCAAATTGACTGGGTTTGGTTTCTTTATTTCCACAACAGGAGAAATGACCTTCCCATGAGGCACCACTGGGATAATGTAAGTTAAGTGCCTGACACCCAGTAGGGACATTATATCTGGTCACTGGTGTCACTTTACTCTTGCACTTCTCCCCTCCCCCACTGCAGTGTGGCTGCTTCACTATTCACAATTCTACTAAATCAAATAAGCAAACCAAGTCTCGGAAGTTCCTTGCTGGCCGTGTCTACTTTCTAAAAAGTGAATACAACATTCTTGATGCATCTAAAAAGGCTGGCTTTCACTTGGTAATGGGCTCTTACTGTTGGTGGGAATGGGGTCTGACTTCACAACCTGAGGGGTCTGTAAGTGAATTCATTTTCCTTATACACGTTATTTTTTTCTGAGAATTTTCTGTAAGATAATTTTCTCTGTGTTTTGATACACAATGTAAATGTATTTTGTTTGCAATTCCAAGAGTTTATATTCCCTCTCTGTAAATCAAGCTATATTAAGAGATATTTATAGTCTTAGAATATTTTTTATATTCCCTTTCGTATTTCATCTATTGATTATGCTGCTTTCTGTCTACTGACAGTGTATAGTAGAGCTGGGCTGCAGTACCACAACCTGCCCATAGATGGCACCAGCTCATATACATGAATAAATTTCACATTGTGTGGAATGAATTTAGCTGTGTACTTCTCTGTTTTGGAAAGCTCAAAAATTACTGAATAACCTTTCAGTAAAAGGTAGTAGCTAAACTAGGTTCCCACTTTCCAAAGCTCTAGTTGACAAAGCACTTTCATAGTTGATTTACCATGGGGATTTCTTGACAGATCTCCCCCCTACGACAAAATTTAGCCTCTTTCTTAAGATATTCTTGCCAAGATGCAGTCAGAAGTGTTCCAACAGCTCCTGGATCACATGTCAGCGAAACCTCCATGGGCTGTAAGACCCCAGGAAGCAGTGATTTTGTCATTAAGGGTTCAGGGTTGGCCCCCTGTTGAAAGAAGCTGGCCTCCTGCCTCCAGAACACAGTGCAATTTTTTCTCAGCCAGAGACAACTACCTAAGTCGTACACTGCCCACCAAAGCTGTCCAGGCAGGCAACGCTGTCTTGACTCTTTCCAAATCCTCCTCCACAGTTAGGATTTATAACTACAGTTGCAAGGCAGCTTGCAGCAAATCAAAGAGAGCTGGCACTGACAGCACTTGGAAGACCATCTTAACCAACACACTGCCTCCATCCAGGAGTGAGACTGAAACAAAGGTGGACTTCACTAGAAGCAATTTCTTCCCTGACCTTGGCAGCCAGGTGCAGGAGGGGGGCTGTGGTGAGTTAGACAGCAAAGTTAGCTGGTTGCTTTTTTAGTACACATTTAAGAGTGGCTTTTTAGAGGTGCTATGCAGGACTTTGTTTTAGTAGAAAATGCCAAGCTTCAACACAGCTTGATAAAAAATATTTCCATTCTCTATACCCTCCCTTTTCCCACTTGCATTAGCATTCCATCATCTTATTTCTACAAGATTTGCCAATCAAGCCACACTGGCTTGTCAAAGAGGAAAGAACATCAGGGATTCTGAAAAGAGAGGATTTTTTTTTCCCACAATTCCAGAGCCTCCAGCTGCTGTGAAAGCTTTGAAGCTCTGACTATATTTGTGTGACATAGAGTAAGACAATGGCAGGGCTCCTAAAGGCAGCCAGTTGTACACATGAGCACAGCTTAGCAGATGCATGGTAATTTATTCAGTTATCCCCTCACTCATTTACTCCACTGCTCAAGATAGCCCCTGCCTGGTGACAGTCTTCTTCTGTGGGCTAGGGACTCAGAGGCAGGAACACTCAGGTACTGTTTCAGTCACTGACTGCTGCACAGCAAGCCATCCCAACACTTAGCAACTTGAAACACCATGTGTTTCAAGTCCTGTGTCCCTTGGATCAGAAATTCAGACAAGATACTGCAGAGGTGGCTTCTGGATATCTGGAACCTCACCTGGGGAGACACAAAGCTCCAAGGTCCCTTGACAGCTAGAGAGTGGAGAACAGGAAGACGAAGCTGGCTGACCACAGCACCTGCACATGGCCCCACCTTGTGGCTTGGCTTGCTCCCAGCACAGCAGCCTCAGAGTAGCTATATTCTCTCCATGTGTCTTAGTCTATTTCCATTGCTGTAACAAAATACCTGAGACTGGATGATTTATAGTTGAAAAGTTTATTCTGGCCCACAGTTCTGGAGCTGATGAGGGCCATGAGCTGTTCTGAAGCCTGGTGGAAAGTGGAAGAACAACTGGGAATCCATGGAAGAAAGTAAATATAAAGTTGCCTTGTTTTATAACACCCTGCTCTCACAGTAACTAAGCCCACAGGAACAAGACCTCACTCATTTTGCACCTCTTCCAACACTGTGTTCTTGGCTTGGTTAACATTGTTACTCCATCAGCTCCTTTCATGGCATTTCTATTCTTCAAAATAGTTGAGATTGTGGACTTTGCCCTCTTGTACTCTGAGGCCACATCAGCCACACAAATACCACACTCATGCTTTTCTACAATTTCCTTCTTCAATTTAATGGCTATTTTCTTCAAAACCTTCTTACCAATCTTACCCTGCACTTTCTTTTTACCTTCTTTACTGCTCTGCACCTTCTTGTCGCCTTTATTACTGCTCTGCACTTCTGTTTTACTATCATGCTAGCTCTGCACTTTCTTTGGAGCCATGCTGGATTGAATAATACTGTACAGGACTGTACAGTACTGTATGTGCTAAAAAAAAAAAAAGCACCAAATAAACACTTCATAGCAAGTGTTCACAGGTCTGTCTGCAATCACAATCTCAACTAGAGGAAACAACGACCACTTGCCAGAGCAAAGAAGATGGCCATGTTCGTGTTAGTGTGGGAAGACTGTCACAGTTGTGTTTGTTTCCCTAAGCAAAATTTTGATGAATCTTTTTGTTCTCAAACCAAGTTGTTCATGTACAGAAACATTTGTGAACTACAGTAATACTATATTGGTAACACTGTATCTGTGAGAGCTCACAACTCAAATGTTTGTAAATTGAGGACTTACTATAATTGGTATAGGGGAAATGCTAGATGTCAGACATCCCGAGTTCATGTTCTCCAAAGTCGAACAATGAACCCTAAGGAACAACGGAGATCAAGATCAGGAGAATACACCAGAGAAAATGATTGAGGAATAGGAACGGGGAATAGAAATAGCTCCTGAGAGACAGGAAGGGTCTAGAATAGGCTGTGCAACCTCCCTCCTCTTAATGACCTAACTCTTGTTAAAAGCCCCGCCTCCCAACACAGCCACATTGGTGATCCAGTTTCAACATGAGTTTAGGGGGACAAACCACATCTAAACTAAAGCAACATGGAAATCCAGGGCTTGAAGTACAAGAATGCTAGAAAACAAAGAGGAGCTACATTCCCCTTTGGGATACAGCCTTGGGTGTGACCTAGGGTTACTTCACCATATGCTGTTGGTCAAAGCCATCACAAGCCCTGTATATATGTAAGGGGAGGGCATAGGGACACCATCTCTCCAGAGGAAGAGTCAAGTGTGATGGAATGTCTTGGTATAGAAATCTTTGGGGAGAAAGATTTGCTACCCACTGTTCATGGAAACAGAAGGATGTCACACTGCCATGAGCATTAGTCATCATCTATTCATTCATTCACTTCCTCGTGTGTAATTCATTCACTTGTGTGTAGCCAAGAAGGCAGCCACAGCCTCATCGATTCTTGAGATTATGGTATAAGTACCCCTCATTTGCTTTCTACAGTCCGGGAAAGCCCAAACACCACCAGGATTTCCAGTGTCCCCTTCTCCCTGCTTGCTGAGTCAGAGCTGAGCTCTGCAAATAGACAGGAAGCTCAGTCACTGGGGAGGGGGTGGCTTACATTGTGTACATACTTGTACATACAGCTTAAAACCTCGGAGATGTCTATTCTCTGTTATCCTTACCGACAGCTCCCAGCACACACGTACCCCACTGTGATTTCTCCCCCTTTCTGCCTGGCCAGCATCCACAGTTTCCCTGACTTCTGTAGGTGGACCCTTCCTCGGCTTAGACTATTTCAGACCTAGTGTGCTCCCTGCTAACTTCTCAGATGAGCTCCCAGGCATTGGTCACTACGCTGAGCAGGGTTCACAGTTTTCCAAGACTGTGCCCATCTGCCTTGGATCATATACACATTTTACCAAGTCCTAACTGTTTACTCGTTCTACAAATACTGATTGGGCATCTCCTGTGCACCACACATTGGATGGTGTGGAGGGCATAGGATTATATTCTATGCCTCTCTGAATTATGTTTTACTGCAGCTTTCATCCTATTGCTAGAGGATATTAAATGTGCTGCTCTGGTTGTCACTACACCGGTTGCCATGATGCAGCTGGCTCACTTCTATAATGGATTTTGCCATATACGGTGAGCTCTATTCCCCCCACTTTCAGTCAGGCACCTGGAAACCATCTTTATGATTTGTGCTGTAAGCATGTACCAACTGTGTTTTATTAGCTTCATATAAGTCTTTAAAATGACTCACTTTCTTTATCTTTAGTGACATAAAATTTTTATAAATTTGAAATTTTATATCACTGCCATAAATGGAAAACTATAAGCCTTTGCCATAAATAGAAGGCAACCCTAAAATTAAATTCAATTGTAAAATCACCCTGTGAAATTTTGACTAACTACAAAGATGAGCTAAGCCCACACAACGTAGGGCCTCTTGGACAGATAGTAAAGACAACCTAAGGCCGCTCTGAGATGCATTCCTTAGTGGAATCCAGATTATTAAAGAGAGAAGTGTGTTCTCCATGAAGGATATTGCACAGTTTTATGCCATCCCTGTGTACCACTTACAACTGTCTTGGGTACCACTAGTGACTTCCATTTAAATCAATCAGTATAGTCAGGTTCCGCTGCAGTAATATACAATCCTCAAATTTCAGCAGCTTAAAATACAAAACTTATTTTTGCCAGTATATGGTGTGGGGTGGCAAAGTACCAACTCATTATTGTGGTTCAGGGTCCTAGGCTGGTGCAGTAACCATCTTTAATGTTTAGGGTTGCTGTGTCAGAAGGAAGGGTCAGAACGTTATAAACATACCTTGGCTCTTAACAAGCCCACCCAGCATGACTACTCACCACTTCTTCTCACTCTGGCCATGGCCAGAGGGACTCACATGGTCAGTCCTGACTTTACCTGGGCAGGAGGTACAATCCTAGCTTGTCTTAGAAAGAGACACAATGGAATATTTGTGAACTGCCACATTCACTCACACATATCTCCTGCCCTGAGAGCACTGCCCCCAGAGAGCTGGGTCCATTCCACACTATTCCACACCCAACAAGCCAGGCCCTCACCATCCCATGACCATGACCAGGTTCCATACCTGCCTCTGCTCCCATGGATTGCAATGTCCTCTCCCTGCCTCCTATGCCACTGACCCTTCAAGAATCTACCTGTTCCTGAGGCTTTCTCAGTCTCCCAAACTGAAAATGGTGTGTGTGTGTGTGTGTGTGTGTTTCACTCTCCATGGGTGATGTTCTAGATTGTCAGAGTGAGAAAGCATGAGTTCCTCTAGTTCCAGCAGGGATTCTCAACCTCAGCACTCCTGTCATTGCTGTAGGGGGTGTCCCATCACAGTAGGTTTAGCAGCATCCCTGACTTTTGTGTATTAGATGCCAACAGCAACTCCTCCCTCCCACCCTCCAGTTATGACAACCAAGAGCACCACAAGACGTTAAATGCCACTTGGGAGGGAAGCCAAATTCCTCTCAGTGGAAAAACATCATTTACACAGTATCCAAGATAAATTAAATACTATGTCCCCCGTGACACTGAGAGTTGACAGCTGAAGGAGCTTGAGGAACCCAAGCTCTTGCCTCTCCCCTCCCCATCAGTATGTCTGGCACCAGTGCTTTGGGGGTCAGGCTGGATGCATAAATGAGGGAAATTTGACAGACTCATTCTTTCAAGCCATTTTCTGTGCCTATCAAACACTTTCAGAAAAACATATGTTCTTCCTTATTCGAAGAAAACAATCAAAAATTTAACAATCAACAACATAGACTTTTTGGTCTATTTTATTTTTTTAACTTTTTTTTCCAGTGCTGGGGATTAAACCAAGGGCCTTAACTCTCAATTACAGCCCAAATTCAGATTTTTTTTTAAAACTAGAGACAGGGTCTTGCCAAGTCACTAAATTGCCTGGGCAGAGCTCCAATTTGTGATCCTCCTGCCTCAGCCTCCTAGCATGCTGAGATTATAGGCATGTACCACCACACATAGATTATTTTTTTTAACTTTTAATATAGATAGGCAGACAAGAAATATTTCATTTTCTTGGCTTTCTACTATAAGAAAAAGAGTAGTGTTAATCCACTGACAACGGGACAATTGACAATAGTAAGACAGACAGTAGAGAACACTGGAGACTGTGTAAGAGTGGAGATTATGTGCCCCACGTGCCAGGCTAGGAATTGTAGCTGATTGTCAAGATTTTTAAAATGAGATCGTCTTAATCTGTATTCTGTTGCTATAACTAAATATCACAGATGAAGTAACGTATAAAGAGTAAAGGTTTAGCCTGCTTCCTCTTCTGAAAGGCAAGGAAGTTCGAGATGCAGCAGCATAGGTACTGACATCCTTTTTGCTGGAGGGAACTCTGCAGAGTCAGAGGCAGCACAGGACATTACATGGCAAGAAAGACTGTCCACTCTCAGGTCCCTCATCTTCTTGGAAAGCTGCCATTCCATTAGATTAGGGTCCCACCTTTACGACCTTATTTAACCTTAATCACCTCTCCAAAGTCCCACCTCCAAATGCCATTCTCTTAATACTTCACAATGGGTATTAAATTTTGCAACTTGTGGGTTGGGACATTTCAACCATAGCAAAGATGAAATTGATTTTGATAAGTGCTCTCTTGATTTTCAGAAGCTAGAAACTGATAAAAAAAATTTTTTAGTGTACAAGCCCAAAATATAGGCCACACCAAGTACCAAGTTCAGCTTTTGTGCCTTGCAGGTTTGTTGCCTGTACATTACACAAGAAACCATGCTGTAGATGTGTAGACATGCATTGTAACTGCAGCTCACAATCCACCCTGAGTCGGTTTGTCTAAGGAGCTTTTAACTCTTTAGAACCTCAGATATACTGGTATTTATATTTGCCCTCAGAGTGGGCCCAGGGACCTGGACTCTGAAAATGCCCCAGATGATTCTGATGTTGTAGACCACTTGACAGCCTTGGGAACCACTGTGTCAATACCCTGTTCTGCTCCTACCCCCACCAGAATGTGATCTTGGCTGAGAGGCCGCATTCATTCATTCATGTTTCCCAGTGCCAGCATGAACCTAGCACCACATGGGTACTCTTTAAACACTTACTCATTCAAACTGAATCACCAGGAAGGTTGAATAGTAATTGCTTCCAGGCTTTTCTCTTGGACCACATTTTTCAAAAAATCTCTCTGGTATTTGGTTGCAACATTCTTCTATCAACTCCAAGGTTCCTTGGAAGAAAGATGGTTGTGGTGGGCAGGGGGAGGTAATGGTGGGCAAGTCCCATTACTGCCATATTAAATAAGATGAGAAGGTCGGTGATGAGGCCTCAGTTCCAGGAAGGCCAGACGGACTTAACTCCTGCCAAGCCCTTGCTCCCAGACAAGCCTTCCTCAGTTCCTGAGAGGACAAAGAGGTGGGGGTGGCTGCTCGCACTGGCTTCCCTGGGGAGAATCACTTCTGTAGCATCAGTCACTGAATCATGCAGATTCCAAGTCTGCTCACATTTCCTGCTAGTGATCCCACATCTGGAGCCTCTACAAGACAAAGAGGCAGATATGGACACATGAGAGTGTCTATCACAGCACTATTTGATATTATGGACAAGACCTAAGTGTCCTTCAGCGGGACACAGACGGAATGGACTACAGTCCACCTCCACAGCCAGGGGCCAGTGAGGCTTCCCAAGGACAGGAAGGACTGCCCACTCAAAATAGGTCATCTTTGTCACAGCAGCTCACTCGTGTTCTCCACGTGCGATCACTGCACTCACCAACACATTTGTCTCTGTGATCCTTCTTGTTGATCTGAAAATTAATTATAATTTTCCCAGAGAAAATCTCCAGTGCATGCTTTAGGAAAAGATTAGTAGGTACTAATCTTGAAAGATGCTCATGAGATAGCACTAAGGGACATGGAAATTCCAACACTGTACGTGTGACACAGAGTTCCAACAGCAAGAAGAGGACATCTCAAAACCATAAAGGGGTGAAAGCAGCATTTTGAAAGGGTCAGGTACCACACTGGGGCAAGGAAGAAGGAGGCAGCGGGGGCTGTGAAGCACTCAGGAGGCAGTGACAGCAGGAAGCCAGTTAACCTTTGGCCTCAGGGATCAGGGAAGGACATAGTTGTCAAAGTTCAGTAGTACTGGGGCTGTAGAAGGGTCCAATAGGTCTGTGGCTGCAGAACTGGGCCACTTTGAGAATCACACAGGAGATAGGACAGGAGCAGGAAGCGAGGGGGAGGAAACACCTTGGCCTCTTTCTGCTCCTGTCTTCTACCTCCAGGCAGAACCACCACTGGCCAATGCATCAAAAGGCCTGAGGCCATGGGAGCAGGTGTGTGCCATCTATGGGAACCACCTATCTGGACAAAGGGTAGGCAAGGAAAAGAGAATATTCCAGGGCCGCGGGAGAGGGGACAGACCAAGGCCACCAGAGGTGTGGTTTGACCCCATTTGTATAAAAACTACATACATGCAGATGTTTCATGCACATGCAACTACCTGAAGACACACAGGGAACTGCACCTGCAGAGGCTTCCTCTGGGGCTTGGGATGTGGTACAGGATGGATGTGAGGGGCAAGGAGGGCTCCATTCCATGCACTGCAAATCTTTCACAGTGAGCAGGTATTTTTAGAATGAAAGTGTTACACTAGGATATAGCTCAGCAACAGAGCACTTGTTTAGCATTCTGAGGCCCCGATTCCATCTCCAGCACTACGCACACATACACACACACACACTGAATAAAAGGTGTCATCCATAAGAAACATCCTAAGGAAATGAAGACCCAGAGCAACGGTTAAACTTGAGTGATGAGGAGTGGAGAATCATAGAGCAGTGTGATAAACGATAATGTGGCCAAATGGTAATGAACTGGGGGAAATTTAGAAAAAAAAAAAAAAAGAAAGAAAGAAACAGTGTCATCCTTAAATCTACAGTTCTGGGCCCCAAGGATACCAAGATGAGGACACTGCTGACTGTGTGGACCAGACGACATTCCTGTGAGAGATTCCCAGAGCTGGGTGGGGAAAACCACAGAGACAAAGGCTTGGAGGTCAGAACATGCACAGGAATGGCCCACAGAGAGCCATGGCAGTGCTACAGGGTGAGAGCAGGCAGGGCCTGGGGCCAGGAAAGACCAGTCCCTGACCCTGAAGGGCCTCAAATTCTGGAAGGAGGGATTCTTTCCGCATAGATGATCTGGTGCTGCTGGATCAGACAGATGGGGGCCTAATTCCCAGTTCTGCCACTTGGCTATGGCCCAACTTATGCTTCTCTAAGCCTCAGCTTCCTCATCCATAACCCTGCCCCTTGAAGGGTTGCTAGAAGGATTAACTGAGACGTGTGCACAGCCCATGGTACCTAACAAGCCCTCAATAAATCACCACCTTACTGTCATCTTTGCTGTCCCTACAGGCCAAGCTCATGGTGAACACTGACCTGGGGTCCATCTGCTTGACTGGGATCCCAGGGCAATTGAGGTGAAAGCCCCAAGGTCCCTCTCACTGGAGGAAGTCAACATTGTACATTGGATGGTCACACAATGTCCCCCTCACCCCAGCCAGCTGTCTGACAGCCTGTAAACAGATGGCGGGCGGGTGGCCAGTGAGATTGTGCAGATGGCACTGAGGAAATCCAGCCGCACTTTTGGGGAAGCAAGTCAGAGGCAGGCCATGCAGATGGGGAACCCGAGGACATCCATGTCCATGACAGGCAGCATACCCAAGGAGGCCTCCGAGAGAAATCATGAGATGTACCAGACCATGATGTACCATGCCAAGAACTATCTCCACCCTCGATTTCCATGGCTTGGTGCCACAGAGACATTGCAGACTAAAGGAGGTCACCCTAGCAGAGTTTGCAGCATCAGCTATGTCGGCCCTCAGGGGTCTGGGATCTTAAAAGCTGTTATCTTCTCGACTCCTTCCGAGTCCTTGCCTGGCTTCTCAGCTCTTCTCTGCTTCCTTCATGCCTGTGTTCCTGCTCCACAGCCCCAGGGGCAGACACAGCCTGAAACACATGGGAACATAAGCATGGAGCCTCTACCCATTTGCTAGGGCTGGAAGGATAGAGAATGAAGCCAAGGGTGGTAGAGGGTCCCAGGGCTCAGGCTCTGCCTTGGACCACTTTGGCTGTTGCCACCTGAGCTGCCACTGTCCCCAAGGTCTGGTTTCCAGTTCTTTCCTCTTGTTCCTTGAACAGGCCAAAATCTCCCAAGACTCTGGGTTAGGACTTCTCTCTTCTTACCTGGATGAATCTTTCCCTTCTGCCAAGCGCTAAGCAGATATCGTGCTCTCTGAAGGCTTTTTTTAAAGAGTTAACAATTCTTTCTTTGGGGCTACACAGCACAGCTGGTATGGACCTGCTCTTCAGTGCTTACTATATTCTTCTGCCATGGTGGAAATATACACACACACCCCAACTTTCCTCATGTTCCATTCTAAATATAAAAAATTTCAAAATAGTGACTTTTAAAGGTTAGGAATGGGTCAGAGAAGATAAAACCAGGCCGAGATTTAATCAGGACATGCTTATGGATATATTTAATGACTATACAGGATTCCTTTAATATGTAAAATTAATGCATGTTAATGCAAATAATAATAAAGTTGATTCCAAACCTTTACCTAAGAAGATGGGACTTTTGATTTTCACCATAGATTGTCAAGACCATTCAAAGAAAACTTAGGTTCATACTAACTAATGCCAAGACTGATACTCATTGTAATGTCACCCATCACTTCTAACAATGCGAGCAAAGCTGTACAGCTGTGATAGAAGCACTTTTGCATGCATTTATCCAATCCTCGGAATAATACCAGTGGGAGGTGATTTTTGCTATCCTGATTTTATAGATAAGAAACCTGTAGGCCTGAAAGGAAAGGTGACTTTCTCAGTCACCCAGCTAGTCATGGCAGAGCTGGCTCTCAAATCTTGGTGAGACTCTACACGATGACATCACTTCCCGAGACCTCTGCTCCAGGGCTCGCTTGCTCTCCGTAATGAGCATCCTCCCTGCTCACTGTCATGTCTATGCCTTACCTGCTGAACTTGCACAAAGCCAGTCCTCGCCAGCTCGTGTGGAAAAACAGTAATCCTCCAGGAGGCTGTCCCTCCTAGTCTTCCTACTCTGCTGCCCACTTCTGCTGCTTGCAACGTTTATTATCTGTTGCCACTGGAAAGTTTTTGGTCCCCATGACTCCTGAGATCATGCAGGTCTTCAGTGCAGATCTCTCCAGCAATGTTCCAACATCACTGGCAGCCTTTCCCAGGAGCCAGGGAAGACCATACTGACCAGAGTTTCCCTTCTGCTGCACCCCATGAGACAAGAGGGCTGAAGCAAAGACCAGCTGACTAGGGAATTCTTCTTTTTCTTTTTGTCACTTTTCTCCCATCCCTCCTCCCCAGCTTGGTAACCATCACTCTATTCTCTGTTTCTGTGAGTTTGACCTTTTTAAGATTCTCAATATCAGTGAGATAACAGTAGTATTTATATTGTGGTGCCTCACTTATTTCACTAAGTATAATGTCCACCAGACTCATCCATGTTGGCACAAATGATAAGATTTCCTTCTTATTTTAAGCTGGGCTCATGCCACAATGTGTGCATACAGCACTTTCTTTATTCCTGCATCCTTCACCAGCAGTACCTCAGGCTGATCCCTCATCTTGGCATTGTGAATAGTGCTGCAATGGCCATGGTAGTGCAGATGTCTCTTCCACATGCTGATTGTATTTCCTCTGGATCTATACCCGGAAGTGGGGTTGCTGGATCAAAGAGTAGCTCTGCTTTTAATTTTTGGAGGAAACTGCACACTGTTTTCCATCACGACTATACTAATTTACATTCCCACAGCAATGTACAGGGTTTCTTTCTCTCCACATCCTCTCCAACATCAGTTATCTTTTGTTTAGTTTTTACAAAAGCTACTGTTATAATTATGAAATAGTATCACATTGTGGGTTTTTGGTTTTTTTTTTTTTTTTTTTGGTTTTTTTCCGGTACCAGGAATCGAACTCATGACGTTGCACTTGTCAGGTCGCGCTGTGCCACTGAGCTAAATCCCCAGCCCCCATATTGTGGTTTTAAACTGATGATTAAGGAAATTGAGCATTTTTTCATATACTCACCATTTATCTGTCTTCCTTTAAGAAGTGTCTATTCAAGTCCTCTTCCCCCTTTAAATCTGATTCTTTGTTTTTTGCTATGAAGTTGTTTGAGCTTCTTGTGTATTTTGAGTATAACCCCTTATCTGATGTGTGTTTGTAAGGGGTATGAGATTCTGAATTGTGATTCTGAAGTTTGGCTGCTTAGGTCAGAGTTCTGACCTTCTACCCTTGAAACCTTAGGTAAGTATGTTCTGTTACTGAGCTTCATGCCTCTCCTTTACATGCCAGGGATACTAATATAAGCTACCTTCCAGGGATGTTTTCATGAGAAAAGGAGGGTTTTAATACAAAGAACTTACCATGAGTTCTTTTTTATAGTAAGTAGCTCTCAGATGCTAACTTACAGTATTAAACACAGCATTAATATGCAGGCGGTCCTCACAGTAGAATGGAAGAGGGAACTCAGAATAGATCATTTTGATGTGATCCATCAGTGCCAAGATGGAAAACATGGGAGGGAATGGTATTCCCCACATGGGCATGAGATGAGACTGCTCAGACAGGACAGCAGCAATCATTCTCAAGGATGGCACCTGCCACTTCACACTTACTGATCAATGCTTTGGGCTATTCTTTAATTGCTTCTCACCAAGATTCATTTGTCTCTTCCAATTTGAAGCCTTGCATTTTTCTCAACTATAAGGAATTCAGTGTCATTTATTTTTCCACTGCATTGTGCCCCTGACACTCAAGTTGCTTCACTGAAAGTTATGCTGTGACATTCTCAGGTACAAGTATTTCTTCTTTGCTATTTAGGAGGAGGAGGAGGATGGAGAGGAGGAGGAGGAGGAAAAGAACATGCTTTTATGCAGCATCTTCAAACATCAGACATATCACCTACATTTATTTCAACCCATGCAGTAGCTCTCTGACTTAACTATGTTTTCACTCCCATGACACAGATGAGAAAACCAAAAGTCAGAGGAAAGTTCCCCAAGTTGACACAACCAGAAGTGACACAACTAGGAAATCATCCCAGGTCATCATAGCCCCAAGTACCTCCCAAATGCCTAAAGCACATAAAAGCTACAACCTGAATGAAAGTTAAATCTCATAGTTAAGAATTAAAAAGAACACTGCGTTGTATTGAAGACATAAATAAGGCTGACAGTGGTTTGTACAGTCAGTTTCATCTAACTCTGTCCCACCCCATCTCTCTGCTCATCACTGATGTCAATAATCAATCCACACGCTAACAGAGTTGGGTTGCGTTGCCATTAGATTTGCTTCTCTAATCTGTATCCAAGAAGCCTAAATCCACTGCTTCCCTTCATTTCTCCCCACTCAGTTTGTCTCTGGCCTGGATACAGCACCTAAGTGCTGGAGATCACACCATATTTCTTGGCAGCTTCTCCACCTTGGCCTTCCCAAGGCTCTTCTCACCCACCACCTGCCAAACCAGGGACATGCCCCCAGAGGGGCAGAACTGACCAGTCAGCCCTACCAGACTCAAGTCAATAGAACTCACAGCCCAAGACTTAATTTAGAACTCCCACCCTCCCCACCACCATGTACCTTGGCACTTATGTCTGTGGTTATCTTTCTGGTGTGGGGATCTCTGCCAAGGTTATTTTAACGCTGACTGACACCTCTATCTATTCTGGGAGAGTATCTCTGGAGAGAAGCAGCATGTGCCCAGGTCCCAAGACCTCTGGAATGTAATATTGGCACATTGTAATATGGCACATTGGTTTTCTGGGTGGGAGCCTGTCTATTGTGTACTCTGCAGGGACCTGGAGCAATTTTTCTTCCTCTCATATGTCAGAGGGACCTGGATGTTCCCAGATTCTGCTGACACACATTTTGAATCAGTCAATCCATCAAAACAAACCATAAAAAAGTAATGAAAAATTGATATGTGCTACAACTTGGATGAATCTTGAAACATGGAAATGAAAGAAACCAGACACAAAAGGTCACACATTTTATAATTCTATCTACATAAAATATTCAGAAGAGACAAATCTATGAAGACAGAAAGCAGACCGGTGCTTGTCAGGGGCTAGGGAAGGAACAGTGAGAAGTGAAAGCTTGTCTTAGTACATTTTCTGTTGCTATGACAGACTACCTGAAACTTCATAACTTACAGAAGAAAGTTTATTAAAATCACAATTCTAAAGCAGGGCATGGTGGCGCATTTCTGTAATCTCGGCACATGGGAGGCTGAGGCAGGAGGATCGAAGGGAGTTCAAGGCCAGCCTGGGCTACATAGTGAGTTCAAGGCCAGCCTAAACTACACAGTGAGACCTTCTCTCAAAAAAAAAAAAAAAAGCAAACAAACAAAGGTCATAATTCTAGAGACTGGAAGTTCAAGAGCAGGTGGCTACATCTGGTGAGGTTCTCATGCTACGTCAGTACATGGGAGAAAAATGGAAGAGCAAATGGGTATGTGTGGCAGAGACAAAACACAAAAGGTTAATCCACTTAGTAACAAGCCCCCTCATGAGAATAAACCTGCTCTCATAAGGAAGGCATCAGTACTTCTCAAGGACCTAATTACTTCTACCAACATGAGTTTCAGGGGGAACAAACAAAATTAAAGCACAGCACTGCTTAAATGGTTTTCCCTTGGAATAATGACAGTGCTTTGAAACACTAAGTAGAGGTAGTGCTTTCACAATATTGTGAATGCACTAAATGTCACTGAATTGTATACTTTAAAGAAGTCTTCTTGTGCTATGTGAGTTTTCAATTTTAAAAATAGCCAGATCAGGGAAGAAAGTGTCTAATTTGAATGACAGTGTGATATATTATACATGCTTCATAATAAGTACAGTAAGAAATCCAAATCAAAGGCAGATGTATACAAAAGAGATAAAGAGTCCTGGGTATAGATAATACCCAAACTGGAAGCCTCTAGTGCTCCTTTGTATGAGGTGGCTAGAAATCCAATTTGAGATTCTTGACAGTGGAAGCAAGACAGAAGATTTGTAATTCTTTCAAAATTTATGGTGTTCAAAGAGTAGAATATGTTGAATAGTCAGAAAACGCTCTACTAAAGGTTGGAAGAATTTTCTCCAAGAGGTCCTCGAAGTGTTCCTTGTGGAATGTCACAGGTGTGGGCTCATGTTGATGAGGGAGTCTTATACAGGGGTCCTCTGTAAGCCATCGACACACCAAGGCTCAGACACCAACCCTCTCTGGAAAGAAGCAGCTTGGCAAGTGTCCCAGCCCTTCCTTTCTATGCTTATGAAGAAATAATCTCATTCAGAAAAGTGTGGAATCCATGGACTCCCCACAAATGCACAAATAGTACATCACACCATAATCCAGTTACTTAGTATTTGATCAATATCTACTGCCCCATTTAGGCCATAAGGACACAATGTCAGCGAACTACCCGAAATTTACCTTTAGAATGGGAGATAAACATTATTTTTTAAGTCACAAAAATATATAATCATGAATAATGTTTAATGTGGCATAAAAGCAGGGGAAGTTACATGCATGGATAACGGTGGACTGATTGGTCATGGTGGTGTCTAGAGGAAGGCTTCTCTTAAAATCATGATGTTTCAGATGAGGTGAGGTCAGAAGGAAGTTAGACTAGGCAGAGCAAAAGAAAGGAAGACATCCAGACAAAAGCGAGGAGTCCAGAGCATGTGCCAAGAAGCGAAGGAGGGCCAGCATTACAGAGGCAGAGTGAAAAGAGACAAAGAGGCAAAAGGAATCAATCATGACAAATTAAAGAAGAAGAAAGGAATATGGAGGCCCAACTAATATCTGTCGGTCCTGCATGAGAAGGATCACACAGATGGCCACGCATTGGGGAAAGAAGGCAGTTTTAAGGACTGAGGGATGTTCACATATCAACCCCTACAAAGATTTCAGAATGAAACAGACTCTTGTCCTGCTGGTAATACTGACCTGGAGGGTTCTCACTTTTGCCTAGGGAAGCTTTCCTAGCTATATCTCATTGCATCTTAGGCATGTATACCCAGGGTGATGTCAACTTTTCTTCAGTGTTTGCTTCCAGTATCTGCAGGATCTTTCTTCATATTCCAGGAAGCCTGCAGAATGCTTTGGCTTCAATAGCTACCTTTTATTGAGCCTCTGACACACATTAGGCCTTTCAGATACCACAAGAGCCATGTGAGACAGATGTTATTGACCATATTTTAAAGATGAGAAGGCTGAAGCTGAGAGAAGCTGGACTCAGAAAGTGAAAGATCTAGACACAAGCTCAGGTCTTCTTGACCTCTCAGGCTGCTGCTTCTTAACCACAGTTTCTTGATTATCTGCCTCATGACCCCTGAAGTCACCTATAGTATTCCTGCAAGGCTCACAATCTTAGGTCTCATCTACAGCTCCAACTAGCTGAAAGATTTTTAAGAAAGGCACTGGATTGTCCTTTCCTTTTAAAATGAAGGAACTGTCCGATTTAGGGTTCTTAAAATGCATTCCTCAACCCTTTAGTCCCTCAAGATTCTCACTGAGAAAGTGATCCCATGGTCAAATCTATTGTGGAAACCCTAAATAAGAATCTCCCTCATGGTGATTGGCAATGTGGTTGACCCTCCAAAAATCCTGGCAATAGGAATCTGACTGTTATAGTTTGTGTCTGGATGTGCCCCCTGCCCCCAAAGGCTCGTGTGGTCATGAGGGGGTAGACTTTTTGGAGGTGGCTGAATCTGGAGTTCATGATTGGTTCATTGTCTAGTGCTGTGATTGGTGATATGAGTGCTGCACCTGCTCTGGGACAGGTGGCCTGCATACAATAAGGGAGGGAAAGAGGCTTGTTCCTCCCTTTTGCCCCTTTTACTCTTGCCCCTTTTACTCTTGCTGCTTTGGCTGCCATAAACTGTTGCCCCTGTGCCACACCACCCTGCCTTGGAGCCAACTGATTACAGACTGGAACCTCCACAAACTGTGGGCTTAATAAACCTTGCCTTCCTTCATTTTGGGCATCAAGTATTTTGTCTCAGCAATGAAAAAAAAGGAACCAAAACACTGACCTCACAGTCTCACAGCTCCCATACCTATTTGATAACAGAATCATTCTAGTGTGCTGTTCCTCAGATCATCCCAGGAAACATGTGTTTCAAGTCATACTTTGAGAAGCACTAAGCAATTGATTCCTAAGCAATCGACATAAGCAATCGATTCCTGATTGCTGCCTTACCATAACAGGATGACAAAAAATGTATATGGTCAAGATAAAGAGATCTGCTGTCTTCTTGGGTGGGGTTCATGTTGGTGTACCTCAAGGACAAAGCTCAGCACCCATAGAATGATTGTCTCTTGAATATTGCTGTGAACAACTCAGTTTCCTTAAGTTTACTGAAAAAAGAATTTTACTATTGAAATAATTTAAAAGGAGCCAGTGGAAATTTAAGGAATTTGTTAGGCCTCAGGAAAAAAGCACACTAATTAGTGCCTTCAACATAACACACAGCAAACTCTGACCAGGTTACAGGATGGTCCATGTGGTTGGGGTGTAGTGCTGCGCTTTCCTCAGCAGAAACCAGACATTGGCAGCATCTTTAGAATCTCTCATATTTCCCTTGAGGAGGGCTGGAGAAGGGCTTCTTGCTTCACCTGAGAAAAGATTAAAAATATTTTAAAAGGATGTTCAAAATAGATACACAGAGAATAAAGGACACAAAGGCCAGGGAGGGTCTGCTGGTGTAAAATTATAGATGTGTCTTTGTTCGATACTTTTTTTTTGCTCTCTATTTCCTAAAATATTTTCATAATAAAGACCTAAACCCCACCCTTCTTCTGACCTTTATCTCCACTCTTCAGCATAGGGCAATAATGGATAGCATCTGCTGAGTGGCTGTCACGTGGCAGACACTATGCTAAGTGCTTTTTACACTCTACTAGACTCGGTTATCATCACTAACATTTCTGCAGATGAGGAAACTGAGGCTAAGAGAAGCAAATTAACTTGCCCAGGAATATCTCATCAGATGCCTTATCATCATACTATTTGGCTTCTACCAGCTACTGTTCAAACTTAAGAAAGTGACAGCCATTCAGGGCAGTGTCAAAAGCCTGGGAGCAGACCACATGTGTGGTAGCTAGCCCCAGACTCAGCACAGGTGCATGGTGGGAGTTGGACCCACTGAGTTCCTGCCAGCTCTGACCTACAGTGCCCAGATCATGGTTTGCTCCTCTGCCTCATTTTCTCAAAAGTGGGCATATGGCAAAGAAGCTGGTGAGAACAGAGCTACAACTCAAGCCAGGTCTTTTTCTAGGCTTCTGGAAACAGTAACATTGCTACAACAGTCAACAGATAATTTAGAAGCCTGTTGAAAGAATGCTTGGACCTACAGTCCAGTGGGTTTGACTCTAGCCAGCTATGCGAACTTGGGCAATTTTCCTGACCTTTCTGATTCTCACTGGCCTTTCTGTAAAATGGTATCTATGTCATAAGAATCTTATGAGTGCTAAATGGAAAGAATCCACGGGAACAGTTGAGCACAATGCCTGGTATAATTTAAGCTCGTGATCAATAACAGCTATTGTTTGATTGCTATTCTACAGGAGATAGCTATTAGCCCTAGTTAAAGGGAAAAGAAGGCAAGGTGGGTTGCCCAAGTCAAAGGACTCAGAAGTGACAGGGTCAGAATTGTAACAAGGCCTGAGCTGGCTCTATGTGTGACTGTGCTCGTGGTCCTTCAATAGGAAGTAACTATGGGGTGTCTCTATCAGCCACAGCAACATGAGAGAGAAGCAGTGTGTGCTGCCAGGGGAGGATTCGGTCTTTCCTTTGAAGGCCAAAACCTCGAGGAATGGGGCCTGGGCGTGGCCAGGCCCTGGGCCAAGGTGACCCTTCACAGATCCCCTTTTGCTCTCCATAGCCAGTACATGGGGAGCCTGCATTCCTGGGCCTACAAAGGGGAAAGTCATAAACTCACATCCTCTGGAGATGGCACCAGCACTCCCTGTAACATCTCCTGGAGGTGTCAGCACATCATAAAGCATTCCTGTTTGGCCCAAAGCAGCTGCTCCTAATTTTGTCAAAGGTTCAGAAACAACAAGACATGTGGGCCCGCTGCTGACTATTCCTGTGCAACTCTATGGAATTTCGACCTCCAAGGCCTCCATCGGAAAATATTCAGAGCCATTTTCCCAGGCCAGGGCAAACACACTTCCAGGAGACTTCTTCCAAGTGCTCCTGCCTACTTCAGTGGGCCAAGAGTTTTCCCCCGCCCCACTTTGGGCACCAGAAAAGTACACCATGTATTACACATTAACGCAAACACTAGGTGGAGGTGGTCAGAATTGTTTAGCAGGGAATTTCTTGTGGGAACATTGAAATAGAGGAGTGGGGACCTGCCTACTGAGGTAGCTGCCAGGGTCCTCTGCATGAGGTACAAGGACCAGATGTGGTTGGCATAGCTCTTTAGCACTCTGGATGCCAACACTCAAGCACAGAAACGGCATGTGTTTAGCCAGAGTTTGTGGTGGGTGTTATAAATTACCATTTGTGTGCACAAAGCAAAGCATTCACAACATTAGTGTGAGTTTCCCCCTTCTGGAAATCAGGTGCCCATAGAACCAGTCAAATATCCAAAGGAGCCATCCTGGTCCTATCAGGGTGTGAGGAAAGGAACTCCAAGTTTGGCAAGGAAGAGCTGGATCCAAATCCTACCTTTCTAGCTCTCTAGCTCTGTACCCTCAACCAAGGCTCCTGTCCCCCTGATGCTCACATTCTCATCTAAAGAACGGGGTTAGGCCAATGAAAAGATATATGCAAAGGTTTTCCACATCTGTAAAGAATCATCCAAGCACATAGGAGGTGCCCATTTCATGTCTTTGAATGAATGAATGACTTAATACAATTACAAGTGAAGCTGAGTTTCTGACAGGGACACTTAGGATATTCCTAATTAAAATCTGACTCCCTTAAAGCCCCAGGTAAATGTCCTCTATGATTTCCTGAGCAAGTGGGAGAAACCAGGATACATCCTCTGGAAGCCAGCATTGAGCCATGGCACCATGCTGCTTGAAATATTCCAGCAAGTTCCTACCCTGGGAAGGGACACTGAGAAGTAGCACCAATGCCTGAACACAGGTTTTTAACTATAATTGCAAATTAACATTCTTCCAGTTGAGCCTACGTGGGTTTGTAATTGCTTTGATCAGTAGGCAGTGGCAGAAGACACACTGTGACTCTTGAAGTTGGTCACTATGTCCGGGCAGCTTCTGGCTGGTTGACTGAGCCACTGGCCCTTGGAGCCTTGAGCTACCATTGGAAGAAGACTGTCCTGTCTAAGCCCAGCATGCTATAGAGGCTGTGTGGAGGTGCTCTGGATCATGGACTCCCCCAAGTACACTTTGACTGAGCTGAACTTCACTGGCTCCAGCCCCAGAATAAGAACAATGGGACTGAATCTGTGACCCTTGGCCATGCATATCATCCCAGCTGGAGCTATAATATAGAGGGGACAGAAAAGCTGAAGTCTCTCCTAATTGTTGACTCAAAGGATCTTTGAATTTAAAGTTGTGTTTGATATGCTAAGGTTTGGGGCATTTGTCATGTAACAGTTGATAAACAGTAGTTACCTCCACTTTCATTTTGGGGCACTTTCCCTTGCTCACTAATCTCTAGTCACTCTAGTTTTCTGAAATATGAGCACACCCAGCTTGTCCCCACCCCAAGGTCTTTACTAATCTTGTTTTCTCCTCTTGGAACATTCTTCCTTCAGTTGGGCCTGGTTCACCCTCACCATCATTAGAGCTTCTCAGCACAAGCACCACCAGCTCAGCGGAGTTCCCATGACCTCTGGTACACGGCAGCTGCCTTGTGCTTCTTTCATGGACCTTACTGCATCTGCAGTTGTTTTACTGAACTGCTTATTTGTTCTTTCTCCATGGACCAGTCTGTGGCTCCGCAAGAGCAGAATATTATCTACTTGTTCCTCACCCTGTACAGCTCCTGGAATGTAGCAGGTGTTCCATAAATATTCCTCTTTCTCTTATTCTCCCCTCTACAGCAGCCCTCTGTTCTGCCTGGGTGACACTGAAGGTATATGCAGTCCCTGCTCAATGCTAAGAAGCCCCCAACCAGGTGGAGCAGGATGGAGGGAGAGAAAGCTAGGGTGGGTTTATTGCAATGCATAATTATTTTCTAGGAAATTGGTTCTCAAAGAGTAGTCCCTAGGCATCAAGATGGCCTGGGAACTTGTTACAAATGTAAAGGAGCATGTTAGAATGCAAATGATTGGCCATTCTTCCACATATACTACTTTAAAGTGAAGCCCAACAATTTGTTTTGAACAAGCCCTCTAATGGGTTCTGACACACAATTGAAAACTGCTTCTCTAGATCACAATGATGGTTCCTTATGGCCAATATAACATCTATGTGGATTTTAAGATACTGGAAAAGACTTTATCATTACTTCATTGGCTGCAGGATCTATAAGAGAGATTCTTCATTCAAACTAGACCTGCTGAGAGCTCCAGGACTCAGATTATAGAGTATCAGGGAGTGCCACCAACTCCAGATAGAGCAAAGGATGTATCAGGTCTTATTGTAGAAAGAGAATTTTGCCTCTATGTGCAGTATAATGTGGATTTTAAAGGACTGGAGGTAAATGGATTATTGTACTAATCTGAATACCCTATGCATCAGTTGAAATGCTTTCAGCAGCGAGGAAAAATTCTCAAATGGCTAAAACAATTCAGACCTTTATTATGTCACTTTGCAATAAGCCCAGAGGCAGACAAGATTTGTACAGTGTTATATCAATGATTTCAAGAGCCTAAGAGCTCAGTTCTTCCATCAAGTGGCAGGTCACCTTCCAGGGTAACAAGATGCCTATGGCAGCCTTACACTATGTGTTCACTGGCCAGCATCCTAAGCATGCTAGAAATAAGAGTGGTGAAAGGCCCTCCCCTTTATGAAACCTTGACTGTATTTACCAGAGAGGCAAAAATTTCCCAGAATTCTCCTAACAGATTTTTCCTCAGATCTCACTGGTCAGACTTGGGGAATATGTCAGTCTCCAGGCCAATCACAGACAAGGGAGAACAGGATTTCCATGAGTGCCTGAGACCCATCATGAACAAAACTGGTATTCTTAATAGAAGCGGAGGAAGGCAGTGGATAGCAAACAACTCTGAGGCCATGTCTTCAGAAAGGCATGAGCTCAGAGCCTAAGAACTAGGTTGAAGATACCAGTAGGAGGTGTCTTTAAAGGTAACAGAAGATTTTGTGCAGGTATTATAGACACCTAAGTTAGGTAGAAATATTATAGGCAGTCAGACAGGGCTAGGTGCTCAAAGAAGCCACTGCAGAAGATAAAAGCACATTACAACTGTGGATGGAGGTGCATTCATTGAAGGCCAGGCCTTAAGACAAAGATGGAATGATACACCTACATACTTCTCCGAGGATAAACAATTATGATCAATATTCTGAACAGGCATCAGTCACCTGAGTGGGGCACCAAGAACTTCTTAACCCATCCCTTCCAGGAAAGGTCCTTGTTCTTTCCATGCACACTTGCTATGTGATGTGCTTCCCCATTGGATCAGTATTACCTAAACAACTATACCTCTAATCTTATTGGTTTCCCATAGTTTTGTCCCACCTTGTACTCACCTCATGATTTTGCACTCCCTTTGTAATTTTTCTCTATAAAATTTCCTTTGAGAAGTAGGCTCACAGGCAACCTACTTTCTGGGTTTCCTCCTGTCTCACTTAGCCAGGAGTTGCCTTTCCCTCAATAAATATTTGCTACTCTTAACTTCTGTTGTTCTTTAAAATTCATTCTTCGATTTTGAGGAACACAAACTCAGCATATCAAGCATCCAGGAGACTGAGAATCATTATATTTCCCTTATGTCATTTGGAGGGCCTATATCATTCGTATAACATTTGGAGGGCCCACTGAGATAACTGGAAAGAGGAAAGAGTTTGCTTTTGTTTTATGAATTCTGGATTGCGACTCCTTTAGGTAATCAAAAATTATCATCCTTGTGTGTCAATTGCTTATACCTTGAATTTTTATGCCATGTCTCTTTTGTGCATTGTCTGTTGTTAAAATGATGGCAAATTTAAGTTGAGAACTTAAATTTAAGTTGAAAACAACTTAAAGATTATGATGTTTCTTTGATGGGACATTTTGGTCTTGTATTTCTGTTTTATATCTGAATTTTCTGGTGTTCCTTGTTTGACTGCTCTTGTTTGTTATCTTATCTTAGATAGCAGTACTAGGAAAAAGTAGCTTTAGAACCTCCCCTAGTGGAGTTTGATGTTAACTAAATTGTGAATTTATGAAACGCTGTAAAATGAGTCCTTTTATGAAATCAAGTTCATATTAGAAAATATACATGCTTATTAATAAGTCACAGGGCCCCATCTGCCCTGTTAAAAGCAATAGGCTGACAGCTATTTGCAAGCCATGGGGGCAGGTTTCACTAAGACAGACTGTCCCCAACCCCCCTCTACACTCTCGATAGAATGTCAACACTGTCCTGCCCCAGTTTCCTTTCTGGTATGATCTTCTGCTAGTAAGGAGGCAAACTTAGCTCTTGAGATTCCCCATTCCTACCTTTCCAGGTTGAGGGTGATGATTCATGGGCAAGTTATCTCAATAACTCACTGTCAGCATGAGAAGAAAAGACTTTCTTTCTCTGATCTCATTTCTGATCTTTTCCCATCACATTATATTTTCCAGAACCCAGAAGTATCCCAATCTTTCCCTCCTATTCAACCACTAAGAATCTTTATCTGTCCCTTATAGAACTCTAACAAACTATGCTTACTCTGCCAGCTACTTAAGTGCTCTTAGAAAAGCTGCCACTGTTAAAGCAAAGGACAGGTTTTTAGAGCACTTTTTGGTTAATCCCCATTGAAGTCAATGGAATGTTGACCAGACAAGCAGCTGGATTCCATTCCAGAGACAAATCTCTAGTTGCATGGAATCAGTTAAAGCTGAGAGGACAACTGAGGGGTCATGGCCAGGGCAACTCTCTGGCTCTTTCCATGTATGATTGCTATGTGTCTTGCTTGCCTATTGGATCACTATTACCTAAGTGACTATACTTGTAATCTTATTGGTTGCCCATTATTTTGTCCCACCTTGTACCTACCTCATGATTTTCCTCTATAAAACTTCCTTTCAGAAGTGGGCTCATGGGCAACCCACTTTCTGGGTTTCCTTCTGTCTTTCTTAGGCAGGAGTTGTTTTTCCGTTGATAAATATTTTCTACTCTTAACTTCTCTACTTTCTTAGAATTCATTCTCTACTTTCTTAGAATTCACTTTGATTTTGGGGAACACAAACTCAGTACACCGGACATCTAGTGTATTGAGAATCATAATATTTCCCTTATATCATTTGGAGGTCCTATAACATAGGGAGATAGTGCTATGGCTTGAGTGTTTGCCCCCTGCAAAACTCATGTTGAAATTTAACTATTGTCATAACAATATGGAAAAGTGGGCCACTTAAAGATGACTAAGTCATGAGGGCTTTACCCTCAGAGTGAGATTGCTGCTATTGTAAAAGTGTGAGTTTGGTCTCCTCCAGCCTTGTGATTACCATCTGCCATGCTGCCTCACCAGATGCTGGCACTATGCTTTTGAGCTTCTCAGCCTCCATGACAGTGAGCCCATTCATTTCTGTCTGTGTCAGATTACTCAGCCCCGGATATTCCCTGATAACACAAAATGCAGTGCGACAGATGAGGAATGTTAATGGGGAAAACATTAGGTTGAAAGTTAAAGCTATTTTGGAAGATAAACTCTGTAGAGAGGCAAAGGCAGAGGGGAAAGAACAGAAGAGCAGATCTGGACTGAGAAGACTTCCATATTATATAGGAGCCAACAGAGGCAGAGAAAAAAGTAAGCAATGTGCTGTAGACACTGAAGCTGTGTCCTTCCTTACACGAACTGAGTGTCTTCGTCACTTTCCTCGTTGCTGGGACACAATACCCGATACCCACAATGTAAAAGAAAAAAAGTTTATTTTGTATCACAGCTGTAGAAATTTCAGTCCATGTTCAGCAGTCTGAAACACAGAAAGGGCACTTTGGAAGGGTCTGGGTAAAAGGAAGATGTTCATGTCATGGTGGTCAAGAAGTAGAGAGAGAAAGGAAGAGACAGACAGGTAGATATATATCTCCAAGTCAAGCCCTAATTGACCTGCCTTTCTTATCCAGGCCTTACCTCCTAACCCCAAGTACCCCACCCCTAAATTTAATCACCTTCCAAAAGCCCTACCTTTGAGCACCTGAAGATTTTGGGAGACATTCTTGATCTAAACCAAAACACTGAGGTAGGTTAGGACAATGGGTAAGGCAGCTCAGCCATTCCACAGCTCTCAAATGCTTAGCTGGCCATGTGGATTTGGAAAAATGCCATACCAGGGCCTTCTGGTCTTGATCTAATGCTCAGTCTTTAGAAGCCAAAAGAAAACTTGGCAGGCGGGAGTTTGTGTGTAAAAACTAGGGTTCCAAGGCTCTGCCATCACACTTCCTGTCATTACCCATTCAAGCTACTAGAATAAAAACACCACAGACTTGGAGCTTAAGGAACAGTAATTTATTTCTCACAGTCCTGGAAACTGGGAAGTCCAAGATCAAGCACCTGCTAATTCAATGTTTGATGAGGGTTCTCTTCATGGTTTGCAAACAACTGTTTTCTTGCTAGATCCTCACATGGTCAATAGAGATTATCTCTTTGGTGTCTCTTATAAGAGCAATATTCTCATTCCTAATCCTCTTGCAAAGGTCACACCACCAAATACAACCCATTTGATGGTTAGGTTTCAACCTATGCTTTGGTGGGGTCAGGGGTTACCAATGTTCAGTCCACAAGACTTCCATTCCAGTGTGTGATTCTGTGACTATAAATACATCATTCCCCTTACTGCAGTTAGGTGGGCTTTATCCTCACTTCTTAGGTTGTGCACACATCAAGGTAAGGGTAATCTTTCAGGCAGGAGGTAAGAGAGCATTCAGGGCCCAAGGTAGAAAGAGCCTGGGCAAGAAGTAGGCCAGCAGGAAGTTAAGCTAGTAGGTTCCCATCAACCCATCTACTTGCTCTGCCTACTTCTTCCAGGTTCCATCCAGGAGATGCTTACAAAGGCCTATAAGAGGCCATGGAGAAAAGAGAGCAGGTGAAGAGGGTCCACAAAGCGAAGGGTTGTACTGCATCATGACTTTGAAAGGGATGATCTGAGGAGTGGCTTCAGCCCTGACCCATAAGTACCTGGGAGCACAGTGATACAGTAATCAGGGAAGCCGCTGGCCCTGAAGCACTTGCTCTGGTCATCCTCCACCAGTCACTGTCACTTTCCAAGACACTCTCAAGTCTGGCCCACCATGCATAGACTCTTACTCAGAAATTACAAGTCTGAGACATCACCCATGAAACAAGATCTGCTTCACCCTCCATGTCACCTACCCTGTTCATACTAAGAAGAGCAGGAAGTCACTTACCTCGTTCCAAGTGTTATTTGATCATAATTCATGCTTCCACTTCCATTCATCTTTTATGCTGGACAAACTGTTTTCTCTTTTTCTTAGTAAATTTCTCTCTGAACTTTGCAAAAATAACATGTGCTACATACTGTGTGACATGTAGAACCCCTTCCTCCCATGCTCACAGAAATGTATGCAAATGTATGCACAAGTAACCTTTTGGCTTGGGGCTGGTCATTTTTGCAAAACTGTGTTCCTATAATACATATTTGCCTTTTCTTCTTAACAAAGAATTATAAATAGATGAAAGCCAACACATCTGGTATGTAGTTGCATAATACTTCTATCTTTTGATTTGCCACAATTAATTTATTCACCCTTTCCCTGCTACTGGATAATTGGATACTGTTTGAATTTTTGTCAATGTGACACAAGAGACACAATAAACATTCCCCATTGTCCACACAGACTACTGGGCTCTGGGCTCACTGCAAGCGTCTTTTTCCCATCCTCTTGGATTGGCCTTGCCAATTGCATCTCCATTTTTTATCTGTAATTTCTATCATCACACTTAATCATCACTTCTGATTATCTTTTCAAAAAATTTTTCTCTTTATTTAGTGTCAGTACCTCCCTGAGAGAGTCAGCAGAAACTTAGGGAAAGATGAAAACCTCATGTCCATCTCTGTGATCTGAAAAATGCGAGGAAACCAAATGGACATCAGTAACTAATTGTCATGATGATGACTACAGGAGCTGTCCCCATGGTTAAGAACATGGGTTTTAGAAGCAAGTCAAATCTTGCTTTAAAGCATTGGCCAAATGATTCATAAGCTATCTGTGCTCAGATGAACCGCTTGAGGTTTGTCAAGGCTTCCTTGTATTCTTTGTAAAATGAGAAAGACAATAGTAATTCACAGTGTCTCAAAGCAGAGTGCTAAATAGTAACCATTCCATCAACAAGAACTTCCAGAAGTGGTAATAGAAATAGTGACAATGATAAATAGTAAAACTCAGTTCAATTAAAATTAATCCAAACTCTCAGAGGTCTTTATACTGAGAAGAAACTTTACTGCTATTGTTTGTCATTGTCTATGGTGTGAAAAAGGGTTCAGGAGGAACTGGACTAAGCATGAGAGAGAGAGAGAGAGAGAGAGAGAGAGAGAGAGAGAGAGAGAGAGAGAGAGAGAGAGAGAACAAATGGCAGTAAGGCCTCAGAAGCCTAGAGCCAATGTTCCCCAACCTTGCCCTCTCTTAAGAATCAGAGAGCAGTTAGTGTGGTTAGTACAGAGACTCCTAAGCCCTTCCTTGGAAATTTTGACCCACTGGATCTAGGATGAGGTTCAGGAATCTGCATTTTAATAAGCACCTCAGAGACTTCAGTGCAACAGTCAGGCCTTTGAATCTTTGGGGAACTTGCAAGGAAACGAGTGAGCCCAGCTGAGATTTTTCTTCAAAAAGCTTCACAGTTTTAGGCTATACATTTAGGTACTGTATATAGTCCACGTTAACAGGCTTTTGTATATGATTTAAAGTATGAATGATAGTTGTTTTGTGAATGCATAGCCAGTTATTCAGTATCATTTGTTGAAAAGGCCATTCTCTGTTCTTCTTCACACCTTTGTTGAAAAACCACATTGGCATATCTGTATACATCCACTTAGGATGTTATTTTTTTCCACTGACTATTTGCTATCAGGTGCAACCAAAAATATAGTGAATATGTAAATTTTTTAAAAGTACAATAAAAGGCACACTACCATTAACTTCCCTCAAAATACTTTCCATTGTTTCAGATGCTCTTAACCCATTGCTCTTGCCACTTTCGGAAGCAGTTCTGAAAGTCCTCTTTTGTGACCCTTGTTGCACTGTTGTAGCTGCCTCAATGTCCTGAATGGTCATTTTGACTTTGTGAAAGAGTCAGATGTCTGGTGGTGTAAGACCCAGTGAAGAGAATGAATGAAGACGCCGTGTAACATTTTTACAAGCCTGCTTTCTGCTGAGTGGTACTTGACGGCAGCACTCACGGTATTTACAGGCACAAGAGGAGATTTCCAAAATTACTTTAGAAAATAACAATAAAGAAGGAATAAGTGTTTTTGAAGTGTGTGAGTGTAGGTTACTTTGAGAGGAATTAATGGCAATGTGTCTTTCACTGTAATAAACATTTAAAATTTTAATATTCACCATATATTTTGAGAACACTTAGTATCTTGCTGCCAGTACCATACTACATTGCTTTGACTATTGCAACTGTATAACCAATCTTGATGTCAATAATGTAAAGCTTGTAACTTTCTTTTAATTTTTTACAGTTCTTCTGGTTACTCTAGGTTATTCTTTCCAAACCAGTTTTAAAATCAGCTTGTCCATTTCTACAAAAAAGGCCTATATACATTATTTTGACTTGAATTGTATTGCATTGGAAAATAAATAGGAGGATAATAGATAATAGTATTAATTCTCTGACCCATAAATACATCATACGTCTTCCTAAGTCAGCAACTAGCAATACTTTTAAAGTTATTAATGTACAGATCTTGTGCACCTTTTGTTATGTTTATCCTTGAGGAATTCACATTTTTAAAGTTTTTGTAAATGATACCAATAGTTAAATTTCAATTTGCAATTGATTATTACTAGAATATAGAAATATAATTGAGTTTCATATATTGCTTTTATATTTTCAGCTTGGCCAAATTCACATACTGGTTCTATGTTTGTACTGGTTTTGGTTTTGGTATTTTTTGGTAGATGCCATAGGATATTCCATATAGATGATAATGTTTTGATCAAATAAAATGTTGTACTTTTTGCTTTCCAGTCTAGACGTTTTCTATTTCATTTTCTTGCCTTATCACATTGGCTATTACATTAGTACCCTGAATGGAAATGAAATTGAATATCCTTCACTTGTACCTGATTTTAGGGGGAAAGTACTCAGTGTCTTATTGTTACATATAATGTTAAATGTGGATTTTCATACATTTCTTTATCAAGTAAAAAGTTTCTATTCTCTGAGAGCTTTCTGTGAGAAAAAAATATTGGATTTTGTGAAATGCTTTTTCAGTGTCTATTGAGGTGAACATGTAGCCTCCCTTTTATTAGTCTATTAATATGGTGGATTACGTTGATTGATTGTCAAATGTTAAACTAAGCTTGCATACCTGGGATGAACTTCCCTTGGTCCTGATGTGCTACTTACATATCTATTTAATAGAATTAGAATTACAAAAATTTTAGCAATTTTTCAATGTATTGTTCACAAGAAAATTTGTCTGAAGTTGCTTTTCCTCTCCCTAACATCTTTGTCTGCTTTTGGTATCAAAGTAATGTTTGTATCTCAGAATAAATTTGGTAATAGTTCTCCATGTTTAATTTTCTCTATAATTTGTGTAGAATTGATGTAAGTATAATTTCTTAAAATTTTGTAGAATGTACTAGTGGAAATCAAAGAAAAAGTTTTATTGGTGGAAAAATATTTAAGCTCAAATTAAATTTCTGTAATGCATATGGGCTTTTCAGGTTATCTGTTTCCCCTTGAGCAGCCATTTCAGTAACCTTCAAGAAATTTGTACATTTCACTTAAATCATTACATTTATGACATAAAATTGTCCATTACATCCCCTTATTATCCTTCTAAAGTCTGTGAAACCCGCTCTCTCATTCTTGACAGTCCTTTGAATTTTCTCTGTCTTTGATATCACTGCTTTTTTCCATTATTTTTCTGCTTTGACATTATCATTTCTTCCATTCTGCTTACTTTTGGTTTCACTTGCTTATTTGTTGATTTGCCAGTTTCTTAAATTGGAAACACAGGTCACTGATTTATAATTTTTCTTACTTTTTTAAAGATAAATAATTTGATGGCATAAATATCCTCTAAAAACTGATTCAGCAGTTTCCCGTGAATTTTCGTGTGTTGTGTTACCATTTTTCCTGCTTTAAAATACTTTTTAACTTTCCATTTGATTTCTTCTTTGGCTCATGACTTGTTTAGAAGTGTAATATTTAGTTTCTAAATAGTGATAGCTTTCCAGATACCTTTCTGGTATTGATTTCAAATTTAATCCCCTTGTTCTTAGAGAACACATTCTGCATGGTTTGAAATGTTTTAATTTTTAAACAATGTACTGAGAATCATTTCATGAACCAGAATGTGGTCTACCTTGGTAAATTCTCAGTGTGACTGTGAAAAAGACGGGTAGTCCAATGTTGTTGGATGGAATATCATATAAATGGCAATTAGGTCAAGTTGGTTAGTAATGCTGTTCACTACCCTCTATAAATCCTCTATTTCGGTGCTAATGTTACATCTACTTGACTATCAATTATGAGGTGTTGAAATGTCTGACTTGAATGTAGTTTTGTCTATTTCTCCTTTCAGTACTACTGGCTTCATGTATTTTGTATTTGGTTTATTAACATGTAGAATACTGAAGTGTATGCTAGCAATAACATAAGAGGCTAGGAGAGCAGAAATGGAAGTCTATCTGTATAGCTTCTTACAATAAATATAACTGTTATGCCATGTTTCTCATTTTTTTCTGGTTTCTTTTTAACATTTTCTCTTTTTCACTCATGTTACACAACTTTATTAAGTAGTGTGGTACAGTTTTCCTCATGCCTCTTGCAGTTATGAGTTCATTGAGCTTGGATCTATGGGTTTTATGCAAATCTGGGAAAAGATGGCTATTATTTCTTCAAATGTTACCTTTATCCTCCTTTCTCTTTTAGAGAACTAAACTGCAAAGACCTCTTCAAGTTACTCACAGCTTTCTGACACTGTTAACTTTTTCAGTTTCACTTTGCTGTGTGTTCCATTTTGAACTATTTTATTGCTGTACCTTCAAGTTTGTTAATCTTTTATTGTATAATATCTACTCCACCAATAATCCCACCCTGTATATTTTCTATTACCATGGTATGACTTAGTTTTCAAAGTCTCACCCAGGCTCCTGGGTGATGAATAAACTATAGCAATATCAGTTAAGAACCACTAGTATCAGACTCTATTGCAAGGTAACAAATTTTCTTATAAGTAAGATTCATAAAACATAGTAAATATTTATCTCTCCTCCAGTTTTATGGATCAAAATTTGAGAGTGGCTTAGCTGGGTGAATCTGGCTTGGATCTCGCATAATAGTGCTTAAGATGTTGGCCAGTCTGCAACCATCAGAGAACTTTCTCAGCTGGAGGATTTGCATCCATTGTGTCTCACTTATGGTTAATATGTTGGTGCTAACAAGACACTTCACCTTCTCGCCATGGCTCTCTCCATGGGGCTGCTTGAGTGTCCTCACAATAAGTGGCTGGCTTCCCCCAGCATGAGTGCTTGAAGAGCACAGGCAGCATGAGGTTATGTCACATCACTTCCATAGTCTATTGGCCCCACAGGTCAACTCAGCTACAGTATGGGAAGAAATTAAATAAGAGTATGAATACGAGAAAGTGAGGGTCTCTGGTGGCCAGTTTACAGGTAGACTTCTGCAACAAGTGACTTTGATAGAAATGATGAAGATGGTGAAAGTGGTTGGATTTGAAATACGTTTTGAAAATATAAACCAGGCATGATGATACATGCCTGTGATCTTAGCACTCAGGAGGCTGAGGCAAGAGTATTGCTGTGAGTTCAAGACCAATCTGGGCTACATAGTAAGTACGAGACCAGCCTGAACTATACAATAAGGCCTTGTCTCAAAAGGAAGGAAGGAAGGAAGGAAGGAAACAAAGAAGGAAGGAAAGAAGAAAGGAAGGAAGAAAGAAAGGAAGAAGAAAGAAAATGGAAAAAAGAAGGAAAGAAAAACATTGTAGCTGATAGAATTTAGAATTAAAGTATGCATGACTTTGAAAGAAAAAAATCTGAGGGTGATTCCCAGATTTTGTTCCGAACACTTGGAAGGGGGAGGTATATTTATCAAGATGGCAATCACAGTGGGAAGATTTAGCAGAAATTATGAGCTCAGTTTTCAATATGCAAAGGAGAGATGTCAGGTGAACAGTTAGACATAAGAGCCCTGAGTATAGGAGACAGAGTAAAAACAAAACTAAAGCTACAATGTTAGGTGAGAAACCCAGATCATGAGTGTGATTTGAAAAGGAGAAAACACTAGACACTGAATCAGGGAATAACCTTCAAGACACTAGAAAGGTGCAGTCAGTGACGGGGCAGAAGTGCAGGAGACTGAAGTATTTCCAAGAGGAAGAACAGCCAAGTGGGCTAAACGCTGCTCACGGGTTCACAGATGCCGACAGAGCATTGGCCGATGAAGCGGGCAGCACCGAGACTGGCTGTGAACTTTGCAAGCGCAATGTTATGTTGTGGGGAGGGGCAAAGCCTACTTGGAAGGCGTCAAAAGACAAAGGAGAAGAGAAAGTGGGGAAGGGAGTTTTGAACTTTGTTTTCAACAAAAGCAGAAAAATGGGACCAAAGCTATAAGGGAATGAGAGGTCAAGATAATGTGTTTTAAGACAAGAGAAAAATAACATATTTGTATGCCGATGGAAATTACTTTTACTGCCTATTTATCACCCCTACTCTTCCAGAATATGTGCTTAGTCCTCTTTCCTTACTTTATCATCTCTTTATATAATATCTCTCAAATGCAATATAAAAGAAAGATATATAACTGACTCCTACTACCTCTTTGTTACTCCCCTCTACCAACTTTATTCATATGTGTCTGGAGGAGGGGTGAAAGTGTTCTATCAATTGATTGCCTTACAACTTTAAAGAATCTACATTAAGCTCTATTTCTTCTTTCATCATTTTTTGGGGGGAGGAGGGAACCAGGGATCAAACTCAGGATCTTACTCTCGCCAGGCAGGTGCTTGTGCCGCAGAGCTATATCCCCAGCCTACTTCCATCACTTTTCTTCTGTATCTCAACTATATACTTTATAAGTAGGATCTATGTATACACTTACTTTTCCCCAATGTTTACTGTCTCTCTTTCTCTTCCAACTCAGTTGATCTACTAGTGGAATCAAATTGATTAAAAATACAACATTTACATTAACATGGTTTATTTCTATTTTCCATGTTGGGTCAAGTAGTGTGCTAATATTAAGTTGCATTCACTTATCCGGTTATATAATTTATTTTTGTCCATTCTACAACTATTTACTAAGTGCCACTAAGTGACCTGCCAGTCACTGTTCTACCAGTAAAGATACAACATGACAAAGGACACAGATGAATTCCTTGCTCTATAGAGCTGACATCTCAGGAGTGTGCAGGTAATAAACAAATAAATATAACTGCAGGTGAGGATAAGTCCTACAAAGGGCTTCTAAGCAGAGATTTGTATACAGTGAAGAAAGAAGTAATGAATATCTTTTGATTTGGCCGCCTTACACCACAGCATTTGCAATACAAGAAGGAAATTGGGACAATCACCTTAACCAAATGAACTTTCTTTTCTTATATTTACCTTTTTCCATTCCTGTCTTTCCTCTTTCTCTTTCTCCCTCTCTCTCCTTCTTTCTATCTTTTTTTTTTTTTTTTTTTTTTTTTTTTTTGTCTTTTTGAGACAGGGTCTCACTATGCAGTTCAGGCTGGCCTTGAGCTTTCTTTGTAGCTCAGGCTGGTCTTGAACTCACAATGATCCTCCTGCCTCAGCCTCCCAAGTGCTGGGGTTACAGGTGTGTTCCACCGTGCCCAGCAGTTTTCTATCCATTCTTATAACAGCCATTCCAGTGTTCTTCCAACTCAACATTCATTAACAAAAAAATTATGAAGATATGTTGCTAATAGCAGAACACCAATTTAAATGCTAAGAAGTTCAGTTGCCACTCACTGACTTTGACAGATACATATGTCATAAATCTTTAAGTGATAATAATAAGTTCTAATATTTATTAAATCTTTTTTCTGTTATAGGCAAAAACTAAGGTTAAGGGCAGAGATCTCTATCCACTCTCAACACACTCAGGAAGAAAGACGATGTCTCCATTTGAAAGAAAAGTTCAAGATGATCCATCCTTTGAAGGACCCTTCTTTACTACTTTGACAAGTTTAATTGAGTTCTGCTTGTTTGGGATCACACCATGGATACAGCAGTGAACTCGGTGAGAGCAAAGAGGCTTTGTTGCATGTAGACCCCCAGCAGCCGTTGGTAATGGACCCAGCATGCAGCAGTGAACAGGACCGCTGGGCTTCTAATGGACTGACTGTCTGTGCAGATTGCCAAGGGGAGAAAAATGCCAAGTCTTCTGGAACACTTTCACTTTCAAAAACTTTTCATCTATTCTGCAACTCCTTACCAAGTGCAGTTTTTTTAAATAAGTTTGCCGCCTGTCTGCTCCAAAGATGAGATAAACTGAAGCATGAATTACTACTAAATCACCTAGGGAACCACCTATGAGATCTGCCACTCTCACTTGGTGCAGTAACTGAGGGGAATAATGGATGTGCCAGAGGGCCAGAATTTCCTGCTGGCTGAAGAGCCTGGGGCTTGAGCCATCACTGTCTGGGAAGCCAAACATTTCACACAATGAATTAGACAACAAAAGAGTGTAAAGGTCATAGGACAGTTTCTGTCTTACATATCAAGTTCCCCGTATAGCCAATAGCCTTGGCTTTTGTTATTAAAGCAAGTTTTAAGATCAGAAGTCTGTCTCTTTATCATGATAAAATTCCATTAGAACATACACTGACCTGGAACTACATCTCCCTTGAGGGTTCAAACAATTGTACTTTGAAAATGCCTTAAGTTGATACAAATGATTTAATTACAATAAGTAGTCAAAGGAAAAAACATTGACTTGGTATATCTTCTTTTGCTCACTTCAGAAGTATCTGTGAGCATTGTAAACTTTAATTCTGACTATTAAGGGCTTTCCAACTCAGCATGACCTCAGAGATAAACGGTATCCCACATAGCCTGAAGAACTGAAAATATATAAGCAGATACGTCTTCTGGTTATGATGCAGTAACTGGGACCAGACAAACCCTCCTGCCTGAAATGACTTCCAAAACTGGACAAAACAATGACAGTGGGTTTTTTAGGGGTTTTTTTGTTTTTGTTTTTGTTTTTGAGACAGGGTCTCACTATGCAGTTCAGGCTGCCCTTGAGCTCACTTTGTAGCCCAGGCTGGTCTCAAACTTGCAGCAATCCTCCTGCCTCAGCCTCCCAGGTGCTGAGATTACAGGTATGCACCACTGTGCCCAGCTGACAATGATTTTCAAAGACATTGGAAAGTCTTCCTGATGCAGTGACAAAATACATTAGAATGGGTAATTTTTAGTGGTAGAATTTTCTTTCTCACAGTTGCCATAAAGAAGGATAAATTTGAGGCATTTCTATGCAAATGGATGCACCTTGAGAATGTAATCTTAAGTGAAATAAATCAGACTCATACATCTAATCATCACATTGTCTCCCTGGTGTGAGAAACTAAAAGAGTAAATGAGGACCCAAATGTACAATAGATATTGTGAAATGGGAAGAAATTGTTCAAAAGGACTTCCCCAGTGTATTTCCTTAAATACTTTTTCCAGGATACGGCGTAGTGAGGGTGAACCAGAAAGAGCTCAGAGAACTCCCTGAGTTGAGGAAATAAAGCTAAGAGTACAGGGCCGTGAAGGGACCTAGAGATTGTGGGCACAATACAGTATCAGAGAAAACTGTAAAGAGACAATTCCAGAGATATGCCAAAGATCTCCAACGGTGTTCAGCAAGATACTGATCCGTGTATATTTGTGGAGAAGCTACAAAGGGCTGGAGAAGAGACTGTGCAAAATGGTTAAAGGTAACAATGCCTGGAGTAATCAGTCAGACTGAAAGACATGGAGCATCGACTAAAGCACTGAAAGGATCTTACCTAAATCGTAGAGAATAATTAGACTTAGGCAAAATGCTGTTCTGGTCAAGACTAAAATAGGTTTAAAAGCAATAAATTTCATAATATATTACATCCAATAAAAATTATCAACTGTGCAAAGGAATAGGAAAATATGACCCGTAAAGAGTAGAGAAAGCCACTGAAAGTGACCCAGAAGTGACATAGATATTAGAAATAGTAGATGAGACCATATGAAGTTATACTAGCTATATTGTAAATATTCAACCACTGGAGGAAACAGTAAACATGTTAAACGGAAACATGGAAGATAATGAAGAAGACACTAATCAAACATCTAGAGATAAAAAACTACAATGTCTGAGATGAAAAATACAATGGATAGGATTAATGACAGATTAGACACTACAGAAAAGATTAGTGAATTGAAAGCTATAGCAGTAGAAACTATATCAAGTGATATACATAAAGAAAAATACTTTTTAAAAATCATAAAAGACTTTTTACTTGGACAACTTAAAAAGTCTAATATTTGTGTAATTTGAATTTTAAAGGAAGAGAATGAAGACAGAAAAAATGAGAAAATAATTTAGAAATTCTCCTGAATTTGATAAAAACTACAAACCCACAACTATAAAGAAGCATGAGAAACCTCAAGCTAAAGAAATATGAGGAAAATTACATCAAGGTACATATAACCGAACTGCAAAAGCAACCAGAGGAAAAGAGATACTTTATATACAGAACGACAAAAATAAGAATGACAGCACATTTCTTATTAAAATAGTTTAAGCTCAAAGATTAGAGAAAAACACCTTTAAAATTCTGAGAAAAAAAAATGTACTAAAATTCTGCACCTAGCAAGAATATCTTTCAAACATGAAATATAAACAAAGACATACAAAGCTGGAAGAATTTTTCATCAGATATATACTACAAGAACATCTTTCAAAAATCAAGTATAAAGAAGGACATAAAGGCTGGAAGAATTTTTCACCAGATCTGCACTACAAGAAAGGCCACTAAAATTCTTTCTGGAAGAAGAAAAATGATATCAAATAGAAATATGGCTCTATGTACAGAAATTTTAATATCTTGAAAATGGAAATATGGGGATACAGATATGAGTTTTTCTTAATTACACATATTTTATAAATAAAAATAATAAAATTGTATTGGCAGGCTTACAATATATCTACTAGTAAAATATGTGACAAGAGCCTAAAGCCAGATCAGAGAAGTGAAAACATGTTGTAGTAAGGTTCTTATATATGAAGCAATGTAATATCGCTTGAAGGTCGACTTTGAGGAGGTACACCACCATATACAACCACTCAGATAACAAATATAGCTAATAAATAAGACAAAATGAATAATAAAAGTAATCTAAAAGACATCAGGAAAATGGGGGAATGGGAGTAAAGAACACAAAAGAAAACAATGGCAAGATGGTAGATTTAAACCTAACTACATCAATAATCAAATTAAATGGAAAATGAAAAAAAATCTGTATTAAACGATGTTTGTGAGACAGTACATATTTAAACAACAGCAAGATTCAAATATATGTTACCCACAAAAATCCAGTATAAATGTAAAGACAAAAATAAGTTAAAAATAAAAGGATAGGAAAAGTTATACTATATAAAAATTAATCAAAATAAAGCTGGAGTAGCTATATTAATATTAGATAAAATGGATTTGAGAGCAAAGAATATTAACAAGGATAATAAAGCTCATTTCATAATCATAGTATGGAAAATTCAGTAAAATAACACAACAATTCTGAATATTCATGTATCTAATGACAAAACTTCAAAAATATGCTCAGCAAAAACATATACAACCAAAAGGAAGGCTAGAAAAATACATGACTATAGTTGCAGATTTCAATATCCTTTCTCAATAACTGATAGAAGTACACAGTCCGTGAGGGTACAGCAGACTTAAACAACATTATCAACTAATTTAGCATTTAGAAAACACTCAATCCAACAAATGTAGAGTGCACATTCTTTTCAAGTGCATACATAATATTTACCAATATACATCGTATTTGTAGCAGTGAATACTGTCTCAAGAAGTATAAAAGTACTCAACATATACAAAATATATTCTCTAATTTAGTTAGAGGGGAAATAAATCACAGAACAATACTCAAATACTTGGAAACCAAATGATACAGAAAGGAACAGTTAATGATTACTTGTTTGATCAATCTTGTATGTCTCCATTTGTTTTCTTGAGAAACCACTTTGAAGACATCAATAAGTAATACAACAACCATTGTTAATTTCCTACAACTTTGTCTGTAACTCTGTTTTGTTTGTATTGTTCTTATGCTATTTTGTAAATGGGTATCTGTTTGTTAATATGTTTTCCTTTTTTATTTCTTAAAATAAAAAAACAAATGATACAGTGCTATATAACCCATAAGTCAAAGAATAAATCAATTAAAAATTACCCATGTCTATCACCATGCACTAAACTAAAATCAAAATAGATCAAAGACCTAAATATTAAAATAGAAACACTAAATCTGCTGGAAGAGAGACTAGAAAGAACTCTTGAAGACATAGGTATAGACAAAGATTCATAAACAAAACCCCAATCACACAGGAAATAATACAAAGAGTCAATAACTGGGATCTCCTCCTGCTAAAGAGCTTTTGCACAACAAAAGAAATTACCAACAGAGTGAAAAGAAAACCTACAGAGTGAAAAAAATTTTAGTTAGTTGTCCTTCAGACAAAGGATTTATATCTAGAACATATAAAGAACTGAAAAAAATCAGACCCCCCAAATTTAAAGACTCAATCCAAAAAAATGGGTATCTGAGGTGAATACACACTTCTCAGATGAAGAAATACAAATGGCAAATAAATATATGAAAAAATGTTCAACATCATTGATTTTTAGAAAGATGCAAATTGAAACAATTCTGATATTCCATCTCACTTCAGAAAGAATGTATATCATCAAGAAATCAACCAATAGCAAATAGTGAAGGGGCTGTGGGGAAAAGGAACCTTCTGCGTTGTTGGTGGGAGTGTAGACTGGTACAACTACTGTGGAAATCAGTATAGAGATTCCTCAGAAAACTAGGATTAGAGGTCCCATTTGACCCAGGTATTCTGCTTGTGGGTGTCTTCCTGGAAGAATTAAAAACATTATACCACAGTGATATATGTGCACCCACGTTTATAGCAGCACAGTTTGTAACAGCTAAATCTTGGAAACAACACAAATGACCATCAACTGAGGAATGGATAAAGAAGATGTAGTTTTTTATGTGTAAGTGAGTACTACTTTGCCATAAAGAAGGATAAATTTGAGGCACTTCTATGCAAATGGATGCACCTTGAGAATGTAATCTTAAGTGAAATAAATCAGACTCACACATCTAATCATCACATTGTCTCCCTGGTGTGAGAAACTAAAAGAGTAAATGAGGACCCAAATGTACAATAGATATTATGAAATGGGAAGAAATTGTTCAAAAGGAAAAATGAACTAGGGTGGAGAAATAGGGAAAGGAAAAGGGGAAAAACGATTTAAAAAATGATAAAATGGAAACAAAGCTTTGTAAATAGGGAGGAAAAGAAGGGTGGAAGGGAGAAAAGAAGATTAGGAAATAAAGACCAATCTAAATATTTCATGTATGGGTATAAATTCCTTATGATGAATATGATCATTATATCTAAAATGTACCAATAAACTACTTTTTAAAAAGCCCAACAAAATAAAAATTAAAACTTAAACTTAAACAAAATAAAAATCTCACTGAAAAAAGAAATGAGAAATTAGAATATTTTAAATTGAAAGAAAAAAGTGAAAAAAGACCATATCAAAATTTGGGATGTAGCTAAAACAGGTCTCAGACAGA
Organism: Chinchilla lanigera; assembly: GCF_000276665.1. Lineage (NCBI taxonomy): Eukaryota > Metazoa > Chordata > Mammalia > Rodentia > Chinchillidae > Chinchilla > Chinchilla lanigera. Next base: position 26,135,222 of record NW_004955408.1, on the reverse strand, counting down.
ACTTTATAGAAGTAAATGCCTAAGGAGAAAAGTCTCAAATCAATAACATTAATTTTTATCTTAATAAAATATAAAGTTAGAAAAGAACAAATGAAATTCAAAGTAAATTTAAGAAAGAAAATAATGAAAATGAGCATCTTTTGTTTAGATGGGGGACAGGAAAAAATAGGATAAAATTAATGTAACTAACCTGTTTGTTCTTTGAGAAGTAAAAATAATAAACATCTAGTTAGGCTAATCAGAAAAGTAGGGAAGACACAAATTAATATTAAAAATGAAAGGAATGTGTTACGGTTTGTGTCTGGATGTCTCCCAAAGCCTCACATGGTCATGGGGGTCAGGACTTTCAGAGGTGGCGGGATCTAGAGTTTGTGATTGGTTCATTCTCTCGCGCTAAGATTGGGAGTGTGAGTGCCACAACCATCCAAGGGCAGGTAGCCTGCATACTATATAGGGGAGGAAAAGAGACTTGCTCCTCCCTTCTGCTCTTGTTGCTTTTGCTGTCTTACCCTGCTGTGAACTGTTGCCCCTCTGCCACGACACCCTGACTTGGAACCAGTTGATTATGAACTGAAACCTCTACAAACTGTGAGCTAAATCAACCTTTCCTCTTTAATTGTGGGAGCTGGGGATTTTGTCCCAGCAATGAGAAAAATAACTAACACAGGGGAATATCACTATAGATTCTACAGATGTGAAAAAGATACTATGAGAATATTTTTAACAAATTCATGGCTATATTTTTTAACAACTTAGAGAAAATGAACAAATTTTTGAAAGATGCAAACTGCTGAAACTTAAGAATAAATGGATACCACAAATAACCAGAAATCTAATTTAAAAATTGTATTCATAGCTCAGAGTTTTCACAGAAGCAAGCTCCATGCTAAGCTCAGACTCTCTTGGTGCCAATATTGACCAATATTTCAGGGGAAAAAATGACCAAATCTGCAAAATTTCTACCAAAATAAAACTAAAGAGGAGAGAATACTGCAAAACTTTGTTATATAAAGCCAGAGTTACCCTGATATCAAACCAGAGAGAGACATTACAATTAAGAAAATTAGATATATATTTATCTCTGATGAATATATAAGAAATAATCCTCAACAAAAATATTAACAAACTGAATCTAACATTGCATTCAAATAGAATCATTGTAATTCACCATATTAGCTGTCTTAGTTACTAGCCTTGTTGCTCGAACAAAATACTTGACACTCACAATTTAAGGAAGGAGAGCTTTGTTTTGGCTCAGATTTTACCCCATAGTTGGCTGGCATCAAAACAGGATGGCATGACAAGAGGGTCTGGCAGGGGAAAACTACTCATGGCCTGGGAAACAGGAAACAGACAGGAAGGGAAGAGCTGGGGAGGCAAATGAACCCTTCCAGGCCACACACCCAGTGACCCACCTCTTCCAGCTGGGCCCCACTTCCTAGCAGGCAGTCAGCTATAAGCCCCCTTAATCCAATGCCTTCCCACAGGTCTGCCTATGAGTGTCTGAGGCTCTTGGGGGACTGAGAACTGCAAGTGTGAGCTCAACCTGGGCAACTTAGCAAATTAGCAAGATCCTATCTCAAAATCAAATAATAAAAATTTAAAATGCTGGGGATATAGCTCAGTATGAAGACCCTGGGTTCAGTCTCCAAGAACATAAACACACACACACACACACACACACACACACACTCACACACTCACACACACATATAAACACATAGGTTTTTATGCAAAATATGTAAACAGTATTTAAAACTAAACAGTAAGAAAAACTCAGTTAAAAATAACCCAATAACTGGGCAAAGATTTGAATGTCTATTTGTCAAAGAAATTATACTAATGACTAATTGTAACATAAAAAGATGTCTAACATTGGCAGTTATTATGGAAATACAGACTAAAGCCATAATGAAATATTAGAGTGACTTCAATTTTAAGAACTGACAGTACTAAGTGCTAACAAAGATTCAGAGCAACTGGAATTCTGTACACTGCTGGCGGGAGTGTAAAATGGTACAAACACTTCAGAAAATAGTTTGGCAGTACTTAAAAAGTTAAATATACACCTAACGTTTGACCCAACCAATCTTCCCGTAGGTGTTATCTCAAGAAAAATGAAAGTTGTCACCTATACAATGACTTGAACATGAATGTTTATAGAAGACTTAATTGTAATAGCCAAAACTTGAAACAACCAAAATGTCCTACAAGTGAATGAATAAACAATTGCAGAATATCTATACAGTGGAGTTTTAATGAGTAGCAAAAAAAATATACTATTGCTACATGGAACAATACAAATCATTTCTAAATAATTATGCTAAGTGAAAGAAGCCAGACAAAATAGGATATGTATAGTAAGATTAAGTTTATATATAATATTAGAAAATATAAACTAATTTGTGGTGACAGAAAGCAGACTAGTGATTGCCTAGGGATGAGGGAGGGGTGGGTGTGAAATGATGGCAGAAATGCAAAGGTAGAATTCCAAAGGATATGAGAAGCTAAGATATAGCCAAGTGGTAGAGCATATGCTTAGCATGTACAAGGCTCTGGGTTCAATCCCCATGGCAAAAAAATAAATAAATAAATAAATAAATAAATAAAAAATAAAAGCAAAATAAAATAAAAAACCAAAAGAGTATGAAATTTTCAGGAGTCATGCATATTTCATTATCTTGATTGCTGTGATAGTTTCATGGGTGTATTCATTGTCAAAACCTCTCAAAATATAAATTTTAAATATGTATTGACTAATCCTGAATAACACTGTTAAAATCAGCAAGGTTTTCTGTTTTTAAACTATAATACTTTCTTTCTTTAAAGCATTTCAGCTTTCTAAATGCAACTCTATGGAATTACTCGCACAAATGTGGCTCTGGACTGTATACATGAGCTGGTCCTTACATGACCAACACGTGCACAAGTACAAAAAACACCCTCATCCATACACTGTATCATGTTTGATATATATTTTGATAGTAACTCTCAAGTCTTTGACTAGGTGTACCCCCTTTTAACATTAAAACATTTGAGAACTTCAATCATCATGTCATTATTATATTTTAGCATGCACTGAGAGGTAAAACAATAAGCTCATTGAACTTCACCACACTTGTATATGGATATGTATTTTCTTAACCTCAAAGCAGTAATATATATTTGTAAAATGGCAGCACATATTTTTTCCTTGATTTTTTTGTTTTACCCTGATCTTTTTCTTTAGGCAATACTAGTATTCTTTGTAGCCAGGTAGTACTGACCAGCAATGGCAAAATTCATTCTTAGTATATGAGAATTTTTATAGAAAAATTCAAACCTTTCAAGTTAAAGGGCCACAGAAAGGACCTGGGACATAAGTAGCAGATGCAGAAAAATGTATAATGATAGAAATGCACCGCAGAACAAGAGCTTTAGCTCCATAAAAGAAGCAGTATGCATGGACTAAGGCAAAATGATGGAGAAAGAGAAGGAAAGAGAACTTGGACAATGCATCTGCCTGAGAAGAGGCCTCTGCCCTGCCTACCACCCAGGCTGAGGCCAGGTATTAAGATGAGAGAAATTTAAGGGTCAGACATGAAATTATACTCATCACTTCCACTCACATTCTGCTGATTAGAACTCAGTCACCACATCTAACTACAAGGGAAGGTAGGAAATGCAGCCTATATGCCAAGCTCAAGAGAAGAATGGATTTCTCTAGACAGTTAGAAGACTATCCCCATATTGTAATTAGATCTGTCAAAACCAGCTCCTCTCCTCATTTCTCCCTCTGATATCATCCCTTAATGCCCTCCTTGTGTGACCTGGCATGTGTGTACGTAGCTCTGTCTCCAACATGTCACACCGTTTCCTAACACCAAGTGCAGGTACTTCCTTTCAATAAGGAAGTCATCAGATAAATTACTGAATGTGTTCTCTACAGCAAACCCAAGGTTCTTTTGAAATTCATCCATCTGGTGATAACTCGCACCTTTATATTTTTCCCCTGGAGGGTTCAAGGGCCTATATGTTTTTGTTCAGTAATTTATTCCCAGTGTCTATAACAGCATGTCCTGTACATTGTAGGTAACCCAATATTCATTGAATGAATATATGCATTTTCTTTTGTTCTTAGAATGTTTCCCAGTGTTGGAAAAAAAAAAAACTCTCCTCTACTGATTTATTTTCTACGACCTCCCAGACAACTTGGAGGGCACCATCTGCCTCAGGCTTCACCTCCTCCTAACTCCATCATTCAGTACCCACTTCTTTTCTATGCATAGCAAGCTATGAGAAAATCACATACATCATGTGGTCTTTATTTTTAATTTTTAATGGGGTACATTGCTGACCTATGTGGAAACCAGAGCAGAGGAGACTTCCAAAGCTACCTGACCTTCAATTTCCAGTTTTTGTTATCACTAGCTATCAGTGTAGAATCCACCATGGCTGACATATGTGTTGCTGTGGAATGATCCCTTACCTGAGCAGAAAGAGATTTCTTTGGCTTTTAGCTAAACCACTTAACATCTGTGTGGTGATTCTATAAATCTCCACAAAGCTCAGAGCCTCCGCTTCCTATTCAGTTAGCAGAGAGTATTATCTCCACCATAAGCTCCATAGGATTGTCATTCAAATGTGTTTTATTCATTCATTTAGCTAATGTTTATGAATGGCCTTTACATGCTGGATATTGACCTTGGTTCTAAAGATACCTGGGTGAATAAACAAGGTTGCTGTGCTTCAGAGTTTATGTGGAGGGAAACAAATTGTAAATAAACCAACAAATGGATATATACTATATCAGGTAGTGGCCTGAAATGACACGGAGTGAAGGAGATGAGGCCTGTGGAAGAAAGAAGCTTTAATCATTTAAATAGCATGATCCAGAAAGGGCTATTGGAACACAGATCTGAAGGAAACAAGTGGGTCATACAAATGTATGAAGGAGGATGACATGCAAGGAGCCTGAGGTGGGACTGTGCTTTATATTTAAGAGAAATAGCAGGGATAACAGTTTGGCTGAAGCAATTAATGGTAGAAGAGAAACACTGAGGTCAAAAATGTTACTGGAACTAGGTCAGTTATGTTTCTACAGCTCATGGTAAAGAGTTTGGCTTTTACTCTGATGAAGATAGAACTCCATTTTTGTCTAAAGCATAGAAGTGGTGTGATGAGGCTATTTTTTTTTTTTAAAGATCATTCCACCAGTTATGTGGAAAACAGGCTTTGTAGCAGCCAGATTGTGAGCAAGGCAACCAGTTAGGAGGCTACTGCAATAAAGCAGATGAGAGATGACAGAAACTTGGCTCAAGCTGATAGGAAACAAGATGTTGAAAAGTGGTCAGATTGGGGATATATCCTGAAGGTATCATAAACAAGCCATCTGGGAGGATGGAATGTCAATGGAGAGAGAAGAGTCAAGAACAATCTCAAGGTCTGGCCTAAAAGTGAGAGAATGGAATTCCTGTTTATTGGGATGGGAATAACACTGTAGAATGACCAGCATGAGGGCTGACACAGTGTTATGACCTTGGTGTCGCAAATACTGGTTTTGAGATGTCTGTTGTCACCCAAATGATGATGTTGATGTTGGTTACACATATCTGGGGTTCAGGGAAGAGGCTCAGGGTGGAGCTGTATAACTGAGACTTAGCAGCCTATTTAAATCCTTCAGAACGGACAAGATTACCTCTAAGGGGTAAGTCAGAAAAAAAAAGCCAATTGTGAGGACATAGTAAAAAGAAACTCCAAAATGTAGAAGTGTAAGAAAAGAGAGACACACAGCAAAGGAAAACTAAGATAAAAAGCAGCCAATCAAGTAAGAAAAGGAACAAGACAGAGGAAAGTGAAGATAATGTCTCAGGTAGAAGGGACTTTCATCTCATTTCTGGTGTAGCAGTTCAGCCAAATAGTGTGATAGCAGATAAAAACCCAAATATGTTAATCATTACATTAAATATAAAGGGATTAAGTAGCTCACTTAAAAGTCTACCATTAGCTGGGTCTGGTAATACACAACTTTAATTATAGCACCAAGACTGAGGCAGGGAGGATCACAAGGTTGAGTCCAGCCCAGGCAACTTAATGATTTAGCAAGAGCTCATCTCAAAACAAAATTTAAAAATTGGAATAAACTAAAATAGCTAGGAGTGTAGCTCAGTGCATACACTGGGGAGTGTCAATCCCTACTATCAGGAAAATTTCTATTATTAATAAACCAAACTGAAATATAAAATGTAACATATGTTGTGTTAGTCAGCTTTCCATCACTGTGACAAAATAGCTAAGAAAATCAACTTAAAAGAAGGACATATTTATTTTGGCACACAGTTTCAGAGGTTCCAGACCATGGTCACTTGGCTCCATTGCTTCTAGGCCCAGGATAACACAAACATCAGAGCAGAGAGCATGTGGTTGAGCAAATTGGCTCACATCATGGTAGACAACAGGCAGAAAGAGAAAGAGAAATGGAAAGAAATGGAGGCAAGATATAGTCCCCAAAGTTATGCCTTTATGACCCACTCTGTTCAATTAGGCTCTACTCTGAAAGCCCATTTAGCTATGAACTCATCAATGTATTAATCCATTGATGAAACTAGCACCTTCATTATCTGATCACTTCTCAAAAGCCTATCAGCTCACTTTTAAGAGACATTTTGAATCCAAACCATAACACACACTGATTGCTAGAAAAGCAACTTAAATATCAGGGTATAGAGTAATTAAGCATTAAAAAACAATAAAAGATATACTACTTAATCGCTATCTGAAAGAATACTGCTTCAACTATATTGGTAGCAATGCAAATTCAAGACAAGAAACATAAATAAAATGAAATAAAATGTTCATAATTATGAGAGCTTTAATCCCCCAAGAGGACATTCAAATTCTCAGCGTGTATGTACATAAAAATGTAACCTCCTCAGGCAGGAGGATCGTTGTAAGTTCAAGACCAGCCTGGGCTACAAAGCGAGTTCAAGGCCAGCCTGAACTGCATAGCAAGACCCTGCCTCAAAAAAAAAGACAGACAAAAAAAGTAGCCTGAAAATGTATAAAATAACTTGACAGAACTATAAAGAAATATAGGTAATCGACTTATAATGGGAGACCTTAAAACATCCCTCTCTAAAAAGTTACAATAAGCAGGAAAAACTAGTAAGGATATATAAACTCTAAACAGCACAACTAAAAATTTAATACAGTGACACTATCGAACCCTGTGCTTAAAAAGTGTATATTCCATTCCAGTAAACATGAAACATTTATGCTGGTCATAAAAGAAATTTCAAAGGATTGACATTAATTCAGAATATGGCCTCTGACCACAGAAGAATTAAGCTGAACGTTAATAACAAAATAAGTAGAAATTCCCCAAATACTTGAAAATTAAGCAATATACTTTTAAATAGGTCAAGAAAAAAAGTTTCAATGAAAGTTGGAAAATATCCGAAACTAAATTACAGTAAAAATCTGACATATCAAAATTTGAGGAATGTGGTTAAACCTCTGCTTTCAGAAAAAAAATATAGACTTACACACATATTTTAAAAGAATAAAGGACAAAAGTAATCTAAGTATTTATCTTCAAAAGCAGGAAAACAAAAAAATATATCCAAAGAAATTAAAAGGAAGGAAATAATGAAAGCTAATATTAGAAATTAATAAACTATAAAATATACTTTTAAGAAAGAAAAGCAACATAACTGAAAGTTGGCAATTGCAAGAAAACAATAAAAATGTTGGGTTTCTGAGAAATCTGATAAAAAAATTAGTGAGGACACAATTGCCAATTTAAATGAAAAAGAAGACCTTACTACATATCATATACATGTTCAAAAAATAATTATAATATATTTTGAAAACTCTAATGTTAATAATGTGAATTTTTAGATAGAATTCAGATAGCAAAATAAAACCAACAAAAGCTGACATAAGAAGAAATAGAAAACCTGAAACAGTCTATACCTATTTAAGATACTGATCTTGGAGTTAACAATATTTATGCAAAACAATCTTGAGGCACAGATAGCTTTCCTCCAAATAAATTCCAAATGAGTTCCTCCAAATATTTGTGGAAGAAGTGACACCAATCTTACATAAACATTTTCATGGACTAGGAAAAAGAAAATATTTCTTAATTTGTTTAATGAGGTCATTGTAACCTTGACAAAAACTGATTAGGACATGAAGAAAAATCACAGACTAATCAGTCTTATGAACAGAGATGTAAAAATACCAAGCTAGCAAAGTACATCCAGTGAAAGTCAAAGAGGAAAATAAATCATGAGTAAGTTGGATTTGTTCCAGAAATGAAAACTTGGTTTCATAGTAAAAAAATTACGGAAATTCACCATATTACCAGAATAAAAGAGAAAATCATTTGATCATAGAATTAAATGAAAAATAGCTTCTGATGAAATTGATCATATATTTATAATTTTTAAATTGAAAATAAAACTTCTTCAGAAATAGAAATAGAAAAGAAGCCCCTTTATTTGATATGAAATGATAGAACTACAGCAAGTATTGTATTTTGTGATAAAATATTGAAAGCTTTCTTCCTGAGAATGAGAGAGAGCAAAGATGCTTATTTTTCTACTTCTGCCAAATATTGAATTGAAGGTTTTTGAGAATACAAAGAAGTCAAGCAATAAATTATGCAATATTCAAAAGAACAAGGAAATGATTATTATTTGTAGCAATGACTGTGTTCACAGTACACAAAACACTTACAAACTATTATCAGTTACAAATGAATTTCAGAAAATCACTAGATTAATTGTACATGAGGATTGTTTGTATGTCTTTATAACAACAAAACTCTATGATAAATAAAACATTAAAAGAGTATTTTTAATAGCATACCAATTACAAATATTAGGCAAGCATGGTGGCACATGCCTGTAATTCCAGCACTGGAGAGGCTGAGGCAGAAGGCTTGCCATGAGTTTGAGCCAGGCTGGGCTACATAGTGAGTTCAAGGTCAGCCTGAACTACACAGGGAGACCTTGTCTCAAAAAAATGTTAATATGAGAAATGAAAAACTAAAGAAATGGATATAGGTAGATAGATAGATAGATAGATAGATAGATAGATAGATAGATAGATAGATAGATTAAAAGACTCACTATTATAAAAATGTTAATTTAATCCCAAAATTAACTGTAGGTTCAAAAAAATTCACATAAGGGGCTAGGGATTTAGCTCAGTGGCACAGCACCTGCCTGGCAAGCGCAAGGTCATGAGTTCGATTCCCGGTACCGGAAAAAAAAAAAAAATTCACATGAAATTCTTGAAAGTATGTTGTGGAACTTAATGAATCAATTACTAAGTTTATAAGGAAATACAAAAAGAAAAAATCTTGAAGAATCTTGAAGAAAAAGAACAAATCTAGAAGTTTTCAATTATCAAAAAACAAGCCCTACTATAAGAGACAGTATGTTAATAGCTAAGGCATGTAAAAGTAGATTTATGAAATATAAAAGAGGACATAAAATGTCCATACTATACAGCCATCTGTTTTATGACAAAGGTGACACTGAAGTATAGTGCAGCAGTTGGACTGTCTTCTTAAATAATTGGTACTAATTAAATGTCCACACAGAAAAAAATGAGTTTCGATCCTACTTTAAGCCACACAATTCCAGGTGGGCATAGATCTAATGGCGAAAAGCAAAATAAAATAAAATTATAAAGCTGCTAGAAAAATATAGAGAGCCCTTCCCAGTCCTCGTCACAGCCCAGAAAGTTTATATTTGTAATCCCATGAAAAGTTCTTGGAATTCTAGAAAGTTAATTCCAATCTATCACTTCCAGTGCAACCCATGGTGAGAATAAAGACACTAAAGCATATTTACAGTTATGGGGAGCCAAGTGGTCCTAAGTCCAGCCACAGTGATGGCTACCTGGAACAAAGGCCTTGACCCAAGGCTGAACCCAGACTTTATTCATTCATGAAGAAGGGAGTGGCTTGAGGATGAGTGACTGTGAGAACCGTGGGAAGTAGGTAAGCACCGTGAGCTGAGCTAGGTAGGAGGCCTAAAATCGCCTCTGCAAGTGCAGAGAGAAGGATACGCAGAAAGAGTAAATCTGCATAACACAATTGAGATAGTATCTAATGTTTTGGGGTCCATGCTTCAGCTCTGATGTATAATTTTTGAAACCCCAGAAAATCATAGCCTCTATCCCGATACTTGATCCCAGCATGTGGAGCATTGGCTCAGCATCCCACCTTATCCTGGCTCATTCGTGGGAACAACAGGGGGTCCAGAGAAACATGCCTGCCATCTTCAAAGACTACCATCAGCACCTGGCTAGGCCAATATGCATTGCTTAAAACCAACTGAAGGGATAAGGAAAGGGTCCTAGCCAGCTCTGTGCATGTTCGTATATAGAAACAGGGTCAGGCTCAGCCAAAACGGAGGCAATTGCTCCTCTTTCAAGGAGAGTCACCTAGGTGGCCCTCCACAGAAGAAATTATAGGAGAAGCTCTTCCACTTTAAAGTGCTCAAAGAGTTCTCAAAAGAAGAACCACCAACACCCATACATATACTCAAAGATTAACCATACAAGAAACAATTCATAAATTAGACTTCTTAAAATTAGAAACTCCTACTTATTAAAAATACTATTTAGAGACTGAAAAGGTAAATCAAAGAATGAAAAAGATATTTTAATACATGTATCAGCTGAAGGTCTCATAGATGGAAGTTATTTTTCCTGCAAATCAATAAGAAAATGCAAATGAGCCAATAGAGAAATGAAGGAAAGACTTGAATGAGCACTTCTCAAAAGAGGATAGAAAAACAGCCAATATAAAAATGTGACCAACCTCAGTAGTCATCAGAGAAGTGAAAATTAAAACCACAGTAAAAATATCAACACCAATGCAGCATTCATCAACATGGGTACAATGGGAAATCTCTGTAACACTAAGAAATTGCAGGAATATGGTGCAACTGGAAGTCTAATCCACTGCATTGTGTACATAACCACTTTGGAAAACTGGCAATATTGACTAAAAATAAATATACACATATATACTTACTCTATGGGATGGAATGTCATTCCAAGTTGTGTATTTATTTATATATATATATATATATATACACACACACATATGTCCCTAAAAGTTATGTACAAAATATTCCTAAAGAGCATTATTCATCGCAGTTAAAATATTGGCATAAAATTCTCTTAGCATAAAGATATAAAATATCTAGTAATAAATTCGATGAATAATATGCAAGACCTCTACACATGCGTTTGTCACCAATGAGTGACCTAAATCAATCAAGGGATACATCTAGCAATAAATATAATTAATGATATCCATCAAAAGTAAAATAGAGATGGTGCCAAAGTAGGATCTGGAGCACACTGACCCAGCTAGCTTAAATCACCTCGCTGTGTGACTTCTACTGGCTGTTTACCACATGGTAAGGACCCTGGGAGAACGTCACACCACACAATGGAGTCCGTATTCTTTGAGGATGTTGTTGTGAGTTTCACTACGGAGGAGTGAGCTTTGCTGGACCCATCCCAAAGAAGCTCTTCAGAAATGTGATGTGGAAACCTTTAGAAACATGGCTGCTATAGGAAGAAACGGGGATGACAGGTAAACTGAAGATGAATGCAAATTTTAGAGGCTAAATCACAGAAGTGAAGAAGTAGAAAAATACTTTCAGTATAAATTATGGCTTAAACACAGAGAAATTATTTTTGTACTTCAGATTCTAAGGTGAACATAAAGCCACTTGGTACAAAATCAGCTGAAAACCTTGTTTGCAAAAAGCCCTGTTAGTCATTCATCACTGATTGTGCCCATCGTAGCTCACAGCACAGTCAAGACATCTTAGAATAGGGATGGGAAAAGAAGCTGTTTCAATGTTAAAAACATGGGAAAGTGTGCAGTAATTTCCTTTCAAAAGCAAACAACAACAAACTCTGAAGAGAAATCCTATAAACATATGCAATGTAGGAAGACCTACTGTGATTGCAGTGAAAAAACTCACACTAGAGAGAAGCCCCTTGTGCGTAAGCAAGATGTGAAAGCCTTATGTATACCCAATTATGTTTAAATACATGAAAGCAATCACAGTGCAGAGAATGCCTACGTGTGTATATAAGATGGAAAATCTTTTAATTCTCTCCACTATACACAAATACAAGAGTTTACACTGGAGAAAAATGCTACATGTGTAAAAAATGTGGCAAAGCCTTCACTAATAGTTCATTTTGTGGACATGAAATAAACCACATTGCAGAGAGAAAAAAAGAGTAGAATGGACAGGGCTGATGATGTGATTCAGTGGTAGAGCAAGTGCTCAGCATAAACAAAACCCTAGGTTTGATCCCCAAAACTACAAAATAACAAAATACAAAAAAGTAGAATGGATAAAATAACTTGATATAGTCAAATATTTTAATAATATAGAGCGCTAAAATGTATAAATTATAACCCTCACACAAACTAATGCTGAGCAAAAGATTTTAAACACAAAATCACATATTGTGTGATATTTTCTAAAAATAAAGCTAGTGAATAATGTGCAAAGCATCTACACTAGTGAACAATCTAAAGCAATCAAGGAACATATCCAAGAATAAATCTAATTAATGATGTCCATCCAGAGTAGAATGGGTATGGCTGTGGGTATGGTTCAATGGTAAATTTTACCTATATAAAATTCAAAACCAGACAGAACTAACTTTTGGTGGTAAAATCAAAAACAGTGGTGGTGAAAATGTTGACTGAGAATGAGAGACTTATTGGATTCCAAAATGTTCTCTTTTTTTATCTGAGTGCTAGAGATATGAGTGTTCTAAGTTATGAAATGCATTGAAACATATCCTTATTTTTTGCATACTTTTATATATGTATGCTGTACTCCCATAAGGAGTTTGCTTTTTAAAAAAAGACATAAAGGTTAACTTTATTCTCTAGTACTCTTTTTTCACTTAAGACCTCAATGTCCTAAGGCCTTTGGCTTTTGAATATAATCCACTATCTTGCTCCATCTTTCATTTCTACAACAAAATACCTGAGGCAGGGTGCTTTACAAAGAAAAGAAATTTATTTAGCTTACAGTTTTGGAGGCTGAAAGTCCAAGATCAGCCCCATTGGTTAGGCCTCTGGTGAGGACTTTCTCGGCTGCATCAGAGCTTAGAAGCGGCATCAGGACAGAGAGAGAGAGTGAGAGAGTGAGAGAGAGAGAGAGAGAGAG
>NW_004955408.1:26049429-26121908 GCF_000276665.1 Chinchilla lanigera | reverse complement strand
AGAAAACCAGATAGCAGGGAGAGGATAGTCTTGCTACTTTATAACAACGTTTCTCACAGTAATTGACCAGTTCAGATGAGAACTCTGTTATTCTCTGTTATCCCATCCTGGGAGGGAAGAGTGCCCAATAACCTAAGCACCTCCCAACATTGCATACTTTGCATTCTATGCTCCACCTCTTAGAAATCCCATCACCTCCCAACATTGCCTGCTGAAGACCATGCTTCCAAGATATGAACCCTTGGGTGACACTCTCAAATCATGTCCATACCATGGCAGCAAATATTTATATGTTCATTCTCTTATTCAGCAAATAGGTATTGAGCACCTATGATCTAAACAAATCCACCACACCTCTGTACTTTTTGCAGCTGCTGTTCTAGTGGAAGAGATCAACAGTGGATGAGATGGTTACCTGAGCAGACTCCTTTCATTCTGACTTCTGGAGGATTTAGACAGGGAACAATTAGCATGAGATCCAGAGCTGGGGTCAGGGAGATTTTCACATTAATTCTCCTCAGTACCCTTTCTGCGGGCTAGCTGCAGGTGGGCTGTATCCTCTGACCTGAGGCCCCCCTGCTCCTCTCAGCAACCCCCCTCCACCAAGCTTCCCTTTGTGGGTGCTGATAACTTCCTCCTGCCCTTGCCCCTCAAGGTCAGGGATGGTGTTGACTCTCAGCTGAGGCCAGCACCAAGGTCCTACAGATCCCTATTATTTCCCTCAATGCTGCTCCACCTTTATAAATAGTCCTTCATTAAATTCCATAAATCAGCCATTTTCAGAGCCAGTTGTTTTCTACAAGAACTCTGATAGATGCACAGGATTAATTTTAGCCAGGAAGAAAGGATGTGCAGAAAAATAAAACAAAATGATATGATGGAGTGTCCTTGGCAGGAGACCATTGCTCTACATACAGTAGTCAGAGAAGGTATCACTCAGAATGGAGATGTGTGTACAGGAGTGGAGCAACATGGAGGAGAGGGTCATGAGAAAAGCCAATGGAATATTTCTATTTGCCCTTTCCTATCCTGACCATGCTCCAGGTTTAAACAGATAGCTTTCCTGCAGGACCTCTCAGAGCCTTGAATGTGCATCTGTGCCCTATAATTCTCCAGGAAGTGGGTAACAAAACAGCATTTCCCAGATCGCACAATTGACCCAGACCCCTTTCCTTCAGCATGCTACTGTCCTGTAGAAATCCAATAAAAGACACATACAGTCAGCCCTTGGCATCTACAGATACCATATCCATGGATTCAACAAAGCCCAGATGTAAAATATTTTTTTAAAATTGCATCTGTACCAAATACATACAAACCCTTTTTTGTTCATTATTCCCTAAAACACAGTATAATAACTACATAAAATTCACATCATACTGGACATTATAAGTACTTCAGGTTGATTTAAAATGTATGGGAGAATATGCAAAGGTTATGTGCAAATACTATGTCATTGTATGGAAGAGACTTGAACATCCTCAAATTTTGCTATCTGCTGGAATCCTGAAACCCAGCCCCATGGATATGGTCAGGATGACTGTAATTTTAAAAGTCCTAGTAGTTGTATTTTTAAAACATAAAAAGAAATGGGTGAAATTAACACTGTTGATATATTTTATTTGAGTGAATACATCTAAATACTATCAATAACACACATTCAATGTAAAATCATTAATGAACTATTTTATATGCTTTTGGTAAGACTCGCACTAAGGCTTTAAAATATGGTGCATTTTGTGAACTCCCCACCCCTCACAGTTGGCCACATTTCAAGTCCTCAGTGGCCATTCAGGGCTACCACATGGGACGGCACAGCCCTAACACAACACACAAGTCTTCACGAAGTGCTCTCCAGGGGACCCTGACCTAAAGGGACTCACAACCCAAGCTCTCCCCAGTGCAAAAATCTGGGACATATGCAGCATATAGAACAAGGTGAAAAAGGTAGCATCCCAGAAAATTTGTAAGGAAGCTCTCACTGTGAGGAAGAATAGGTAGAGCCATTAACTAACTAACTAGAGCCATTAGTCTCTAGTATGGTCATGTGCCATCTAAAGCCAGTCGGTGACACATATACAGTGGTGTGTAACACATGGCCTCAATGTGACAGGCTGAGCCATCTAGGTTTGTTTAAGTCCATTCTGTGAAGGTCACACAACACGCTTGGGAGTGAGATGTTGCACTCCACTTCATTTACTATGAGTAGCTACATTAATATTTAGAATTATTCTGCAAATGAGATCTCTCTATAGATAGATAGATAGATAGATAGATAGATAGACAGATAGAGATAGATAGATAGATAGATAGATAGATAGATAGACTACTCTTGCATATTTCTTCTAAACTTTGAACTATAATGCATTATTACTTTGTTTTCTTGTTCAAATTGTTCCAGCTTTAACCATGAAGAACTTTCATTTAGGTGATGACATTTTGACATGGACACCATTATTGCCAAAAGAGGTAAAATGTGGTTCATCCAAATGATGTGACAAGCCCAAGACCTGAAAGCCCATCTCTGGCTGCTGAAGCTCCCCTGTGTCACACTTAGCCCACCTCAGGTCCTTTGCTGTTGCTCGGGTCAAGGCCAGGGGACTGACTAAGATCACCAAAACGCTGCTCTAAGAAATCAGAAAAGCACTGCTAGTTGTAGGAGGCCATCATGGGTGTGGCCTCTCCATACACTGAAAGCTCATAGCCAAGGGTAATTATATACCGCCACAGACACCCAAAAAAATCTTAACAGCACTGGCTCATAATGAAGGGGTTCAAGGCTCCATAAATAGTGCTCCCCTGCTCCTCAACCGTCTTGGAAGCAAATTAGAGCTTGCCTGAGTTGCTGAGCACAAACTCACTGCCCTGCCTCACCCCTAGTGCCCATAGAACATGGCCAGGAGTACATGGAGAGCCCTAGGACCAAGATCTAGGAGCAATTACACAACTCCAATGTACAAGAGCTAGGCAAGCAAGTGGCCTCTTCTGACTACAGTTGTTCTGGAACTGGAAAACAGTCCCCATGTTGGCTACAAATCTCAGGGAAGGGGAGTCTTGCTATTGGAAATGACTGCACAAATGCTCCTATTTTTATTCAGTGGGGAGCAATATTGAGAAATCAACTGGTTCTGAAGGGAAAAAATTAAAAATACCACACTAAGGAAGATCCTAAAGCAGGACCATCCTATGAAGAAAGTTCCATACAGAGTCAAACACTTCAAGAATCTGTGCTGTGCCCATAGGTTAAATATGTGGTTCCTTTTAGGGAAAAAGGCAATTTCAACCTTTATATTAATGATGTGGTTAGATGGTAACTCAAATTCAGAATGTATTTCAACACCCAAGTTCCCACTTACAGAGGCCAAATCCTATGTGCTGTTAAAGACTAATTTGACCTAGCATATTATTTTTCTTTTTAAAGTCCAACATTCCTCTTCCCAAGTATTTTTTTTTTCAAAATAAAGCTTTAATATAAAATACTTCAAATGTATAGGTAAGTCTAGAGGACACAAGCACAGAGCTTGTAAGCTCTGACTTGACTGTCTTATCAAAATCCACAGATTTTTTTTGCATAAAGAAAACAAGGGATTCTGGGATGTCTTGCAGCTGCTCCACCCTCCTTAGGCATTGCTGATATTTTGGTGAATTCCCACTGGACTATGTTTCCCTTCTACCTCAGCCTGTGTCAGGGACCTATCACCTCAGAGGGGCTATGTGGTCACTCACATTCAGATGCTTCTTCTCTTTCTATCTCCAGTATATTCTGATTCATATTCTGTCTGTCTCTCTGTGTGTGTGTGTGTGTGTGTCTGTCTGTCTGTCTGTCTGTCTATCTCTCTCTTTATTAGAGCGGCTTGCTGAACTCCCACATCTGCCTGCTCATGATATCCACCTCATGGCTTCTGCCTCAATTCCCACCAACCCCTCTCTCTGGGACATGTGCCCTTCCTTCAAAGCACAGGGTGGAAGAAGGACACCCAATCCAGAGTGACCAGGTACCTCATGGGTGGATGCCTCTCCATGTCCAACCATCTGTGACCAAGGTAACGGGGTGATATGACATAGCTGCCATTAATTATGTGACAGACAACAAGCTCTTTTCCTTCAAAAGGAGGGTACCTAACAGCATGCTCCTCAATCATCTCATAGACTTCTATACTCCTCTCCCGGAGTGGCTTCAAATGACAGATATTTATTTCCCCATAGTCCAAGGCACCAGAAGTCCACAGTCATCAGCAACCTGTGCTCCCTCTAAACCCTCCCAGGGAACCGCCCTCTCCCTTGCGGGCCCTGGTCGCAAGGCTTTCCTTGGCTTGTGCTTGCATCACTCCAATACCTGCCTCCTTCACATGGCTTCTTCTCTTTCAATTTCTTCTCATTAAGAGAAGAGAACCATGACAATTTCTCTTCAACACAGTGTAATGCCACCCCCACAAACTGTGCCAGGGGCACTGAGAGAGCAAGGGCCATGCCTTCGTCCCCTCTTTTGGATGTGCCTCAGTGTGGTGTTAGGAACTAAACGCCTATTGGCTAACTAGTGTAGCCCTCGAAGCTTTGGAAAAATTTATTGACACATGATTCTGTTCAGGTTTCTTTTGTCCCTACATTGTTGCATGCACCTTTGACATCTGCTGTCACCACTGCAGACTGGTGGCAGAGCACAGGGCCTCACATTCTTTGTGAATGATGTGGTTGGATGGTAACTCAAACTCAGGATGTATTTCAGCACCAAAGTTCCCATTTACAAAGGCCAAATCCTATGTGCTGTTAAAGACTTACCTGACCTAGTAAATTACTTTTCCTTTTAAAGTTCAACATTCTGCTTCAGCACATTCACAAAGAAGCAGGATCACGATGTGGCCCCCTCTCTTTAGGACAAAGGCCTGCCACACTTGTCCAATCTGCAGCTGACCTAGTGTGACCTCTGCAGTCCTCGCCCTGCCTTCTAGTGTCTTCCTGCCCATGAGCTACCTGAGCGCAAGGTCCACGCTGAGGTCCTCTTCTTGGGCCTTCAATCACTTAAGGACATAGGCCAGTCCAGATCCACCTCAGCCTAGTTCTTCAACTGCTCTCTGGTGGGAAAACAAACCCAACCCAACCCCAGAACTCAGATTTGGTTCTCAGCAATATTAAAAAGAAAAAAAAAATTGGATTTCGTTCAAGATTTAGCAAACTGGTGCAGTTTGTTCCGGTTTTTAGGTTCAAGGTTCAGGCCAAGTCCCTGCTCCAGACAGAAGGAATGTCCCTGGAATGCCTCTTCCGACTAGGACTCACAACAGCTGAAAGGGCTGGCTGTCCAGACACAGGCTGCCTGATCAGCAGACACCAGGGACTTCCCTGCAGCTCCAAACCGAGCTTCCAAGGCAAAGACAGGGCCGGGCAGCACACGTGGTTCTGTTCTCCTGGGCCATGCTGCCTTTCATAGGGGCAGAATGCCATCACCCTGGATTAAGCAGCCACGCCGCTGAGCACACCTTAGCCGAAGGGACTACACAGGGACTTTGGGGAAGCTGGAAACTGGGTGTCACTGCATAAATCTGCCGGTCTTCACATGTGAGCACAGCATCCTGACCTCTGTTAGATGGGGATCCAAACTCAGATAATGCCAGGCAGAGAACGTTAGTAACTAAGTAAAACATTCGGTGGAGTAGGAGACAGTAGGGAGTGGTGAGTACTGTGGAAATGAAACAGAGACACTCACATTCCAGGCATACTTAACAGGGTGCTCAATAAACCAAGGATCCAGCTGCAGCCTCTGATTGGAGCGGCCTGCCTAAGCACACACCATGGCTTCCTTTGGCCATCTCCGTTGTGAAGCACGGTTTCTGAGGGCCAAGTTGCTCTCTCCCTCCCCAGTCAGGGAGCCAAGGACTGAGCATCAGCACGCCTCATCCCCAGGGAATGACAAAGAAGACAGAACAGCTGGGGTGCTGGGGACACCTGGCTGTGAATCATCAATGAGGAATTTTAAAAGGAAAACACTCAGACCCACACATCAAAGTGGGCCCCAGATGTAGGGAAATAAGCAGCAGGATTAATGGGGCTTGTTCTGAACCCTGGAGGACTGGACCAAAAGGCGCACATCCTAGCATGTCCCTGAGGGACCGCCCCGGACATAGGTGGGGGACAAAAGCACCTCCCACCACCATACAGGGAGCTGAGAAACACTGGCGGGGGAAACAGAACAAAAGTCCCAAACATCTCCACTTTTCAGAGTGATTTTTCCTACCCCTGCCCTTTAAATAACCAACCAATGGGCAACCTTATCAAAGGCAATCCGGCTGTTCCCTGACAGAGCCGACACTTCTGCCCAAGAAAAGGGCCATTCTTGTTCTGCATTGGCCACATGGATAGAAAAGCCTGCCTGAGACACAATCCAGAAATATTTCCTTGTGCTGGCTGCCCCAGAGGATTAGCCCGCTAGCACATGCGATTTCAGCTGGGTGTGTTTTGTGTTCAACTATGCCCGCTACGTGCTGGATTCAATTATAGGTTTTCTTACACTTATATCTCCATTAGTTCTACACTGCGGAGTGGATGGAATGTGCTGTCAGCTTTAAAAAAAAAAAAAGTGTTGATTTTTTTTTTCAAAGATTCAACATTGTCCAGTCCTGTTAAAAAAAGAAAGGAAAAAATATCTTGGCTCAAGCATACATTGCTAATGGGTATGGAATTGATTCACAAGTCCCCAACTCTAGTTATATAAAAGTAATTACTGCAACCTAGGGTAATTGGTTCCATATCCAATATTCACAGAAGGCGCTGGGAGTGGGGAGAGTAGAAGAGAAAAAATTTTAATATGAAAAAAAAAATCCAAGAACAAACTATCCATATGTATACTCCTGATAAAAGTCTCTCACTGTGATAAAAATCTTGAAACAAACAGAAAAAGCAGAGCCTGTAGAGTTCAGAACCCCGAAGGCCAGCACTGGAAGACTGGGAAGCAGGCAATGGAGCACAGGAAACCATGAGGATCAGGGTCTACGGAAGCCTTAAAGGCAGCATGTAATGGCCACTTCCTGCTCAGGGACAGATCCTGTCCCAAAGCCAAGTGGAGCTTCTATCTAACTCCAGTCCCTGGAGTCTCTAATCCTAGTAGAGGCGATAGAGACCACAGTTCCCCTTGTCACCCAAGTGGGTCCCAGAAGGCTGGAAGGCATTATCATAAGAGGACATAGCTCAGAGTAGCATGAAACATTCCCACAAAGCTCCAGAAACTACTCAATGGGGAAAGTCTAAAGATCTGAAGATACCTTTATGGGAGAATAATAAGACCCTACAAGGTAGAAATAACAGAAAGAAGGAAGTTAAAGTCAGCCTTTTTCCCAAAGAGGTGTGATGTGGATCAATTCATGAATTGATTTCACAACATAGGGTCTAATATGGTTCTAAATGTGAGTCTTGACATTGATCTTGGTTACACTCCAGGACTGGTTAAGCAGAAGATCTCTCTCAGCTCTCTTTAGTCATCTACAGAATTACCTTTCTATGCACGCTTTGCTTCATCTGCAAATGTTTCATCTCAACTGGGAAAATAACACTTGATTACAGGGATCAAAAAGAAGGAACAACTTTGGACATCAAATTGCTAACAGTGTCTTCTTGT
The DNA here is from genome assembly GCF_000276665.1 of Chinchilla lanigera. Taxonomy (NCBI): domain Eukaryota; kingdom Metazoa; phylum Chordata; class Mammalia; order Rodentia; family Chinchillidae; genus Chinchilla; species Chinchilla lanigera. The sequence goes on along the minus strand of NW_004955408.1, from coordinate 26,114,302 downwards.
TTGGGTGATCAGTAGCCCCTGCCTGTAATCAATGGCCCCTGGCCTAGGACACTACTGCAAACTCCATATCCATGCCAGAGAAACCCCAACTTTTCTCTTGTGTTATCTCTGGCCAGCCTCAATGGATTCTCAGCCCAGCAAGACAGGCCCATTGAAATATTTCAGGCAACTCTGCAGGTTCTGCCACACACTGCCTTTCCTTCTGGGTTCCTATGGAAGTTCAAACCAGATCATTTTCACTGGATTCTGCCTGTGCCTCCTTTTCACTTTTAGTCTGGGTCAGAGTCAGTCAGAAGTCTACCCAGGCCTGACAGAGTCCTCAGGGCTATTTCCTTAATCTCCAGTCCATGTGGACAGAGGGAGAAATGAGAACATCCTTCTTCCTCCACTAAGAAGTTCAGCCCAGAGACCTAGACATGATTAAATGAGGGCAAAACCAATTAAATGTTTGAAATAAAGAACTGGAAGTCTAGTTAACCCACCATCAAGGTGCATTCAGTCACTTAAGAAACGGTGGAGTGACTTTGGGAATGGATGCTCCACAGCAGGGAAGATTGAAATGAAGAACATCTGGACTTGGAAGAGCCCACCTGTGTTGCAGAGACCTGGCTTGAGGCAGACCCAGGGGTGACCTTGGTACTTTTCCCACAGTGGCACAGTCTGTGGCTCTCTGAGTGGAGTGGCCAAGCTGCCGTGGGTTCCATTTACCCAAACTGACAGCAGTTATTATTTGAAAGGGCTGGGCTGCCAGTCTGAGAATACATAGACCAGCAGAACGAGTGAGTCAGTTTCACTTTTGTCCAGCTGGCTGGGAGGCAGCTGCTCCTGTGGAATGTAAATGGAGGGTAGGGGCTGGAAAACTAAAGAAGAAATGTATCTGCTAGGGGTCTTTCCTGGGAAAGTGAAAGGACTGTCTCAAGATGCTTTCAGAGTTCTGACCTCAGTTTCTTTTTAAAAAGCTAGAGAACTTGGCCTTTGTTTATTTTGTGAGGCTTTAGTTAGATAATAATGCGAGTGTGTGGACTCTTGAAAGATGGGGAGGGGAGAAGTAAAGTGAAGGAAAAAAGAGAAAAAGAGACAGAGATAAAAACATCACCTCATCATCCAGTGGAATGTGCTACCTGAGACCAACCCAATTCGCAAAGACAGGCAAAGCTGACATAATTGTTCACTAAAAAAATAGTTACTCTTCTAGAGACTGTTGAAAGTATCTAGGTTACCTCAGTGAATAAAGAGACTCAAACCTGATCAAACTGTGCCTGAAGTATTACCCTTTCTAGACATTCAAGTTATATAAACCAATAAATCCCTGTAACATTTAAACCAGCTTAAATTACGTTTCTGTTCATGTTTTGTGGGGTTTTGTTTGGTGTTCTTGTTACTTGCAAAGTATTCTAACTGCTACTGCCATTGTCCAGACATGGTGACACTTGAGTCAAACTCTGGGTCTGGTCACTTTTCACCCCACATTCAAGTGAAGCAGAGAAGGCAGGGCACAGAACACAAACGCTCCTGTCTTTGAAAAACCTAACCATCTCTGGTGCACACAGCTCTTGATTTAGGCTGAAAAAACAATTTTAAAAATTTCAAAACAGATAAAAGGAAAGGATAAAAGGAAGAATTCCACAGGAAATTGAAGAGGAATTTGAAAGAGAATGTAGCAAATGTCATTGGACATGGCCAGAACAACTGGCCAGAACAATTCTTATTGAAAGCCTTGGAAGCCCAGATGCCCAGAGACAGAAGACCTCCCATCGTCTCTTAGTGGAGATACGATCAGTGGTAGGATTCCTGGGCATAATTCATGAAGTGGCTTAGCATTTTTTGTTAATTTTTTTCCCAAAGGTGAGGTGAGAAAAATAATGCTCTCAATTTTAAGAATTCCCAAATGTATTAATGTTTTACAAAATCAGTATTTTGTTCTCCACTTTATTCACCAAAAGAGCCCTTATTGACTTGATGTTTCGTAGGATATGTTCTCCTACAATTAAAGGGTTTCTAAAAGCACTAGACACAGGCATGCACATGCATTCTCTTCTACTAGGAAGCAATCTAACAGCTAAATTGTTGGCCATTCATAAGCCCTTTTGAAGTTGTCAGTTGCCACGGACATTCTGTGATTTCTGCCTCATCAGCGTCTGCTGTTCCTATATCTTCTTTTAACAGCATCTGACTTTTCTTGGGGAAAATCTTCCCCCCTTTTTAGGATCTTCCCCCCTTTTTAGGATCTGTGGTTTAGTAGTCTGACCTCTGGTCTTGACTGCAAGGGTGGGTATGGGATGCAGATACAGTCAGTCAGAGCACCCTACCTCCTGGCCACATGGTAACTGGTATAAGGATAGCACATGGCCCAAACCAAGCCAATGAGAATCAGCCCGGCAACTGCTGTTAATATTATTGGGAAAGATACTGTCCCTTTCCACTGAGCCTGCTTAGCTGATAGGATGCCAACCTCAAGTTATCAGGGTGCTAATGGGAAGGTAGCACCAAAAGACGGGGGGAGGGGAAGACTTGATGTTACATCTGGGCCTCCAGATCCAGTCATGCCAGAAGGAAACAAGCTCTATCTGTGGACACTTTAAGGTAGTTTTCAAGTCAAAAAAAAATTCCTTTTTTTTTTTCCCATTTGCTATAGTTTTTGTTCCCTCCAAAATTCAAGTTTAAACTCAGTCCCTACTGTAGTGGTATTAAAAGGCAGAGTCTTTTAGGAAGTAATTCTGAAATAAGGTGAGTATGCAAATGAATGGGTTAGTGCCTTAGCATACAAGGGCTGGGAGAGCCGGCTTAGGCAGCTCTTGCTGTTCCTCCCTTCTACCAAATGAGAACACAGCAACAAGCACCAGCTTGGGGCAGAGAGCAGCTTCCAATGCAGGGACCTTGACCTTAGACTCTCCGGCCTCCAGAACCGTGAGAAATAAATTGCTCCTCTTTCTAAATTACCCACCTACTCTGTAGTATTTTGTTATAGCAATGCTAATAGACTATGACATGGCTTACACCAGTCTAAATTATATTTCTATCATTTTCAACCAAAATCCTGGCTGTTTCATAAGCAAAAATTACCTGGCTATTCCCTATCTAGTTTTCCCTGCATATAACACTATAAATCGTGACAGTTTAGAAATAGCTTCAGTTCACTCTTCAGGCATCTTCCAAATTTTCCTACTTGTTAGAAAGATGCAATATTCACAATGAGGCCTCCCTTCATTCCCTCCCTTGCTGTGAATTTACGTTGTTGTATGAACTGTGCTTGAAAACTCTATCTATGTCCAGTAACCCTGACAAACCTTTAAAACTGGTAAAATTGCTGAAATCTGAACTGGTTTTTGTTTTGTTTTGTTCTGTTTTGTGCTGTTTTAAGAGAAATCCAAACTCCAGTAGCTGTGTGTAATGTTCTGTGGACATGCGCAAGACAGAATTAACCACAGACCAGGTCAACATGGACTTACCTGGAGCTCTGAATTTGAGGCTCAACTTGGCTCCAGAAAAGTTAGGGGCCCCCTCAAGGAAAAAGCACCAAATAACGCCATGGGAAATCAATAGGTTTTCTGTCACAGGTGTCTGGATTCCTCTAGAACTGGTTGCTGAAACTGGGACCCCTGAGTCCTTACAAGCAAGCACTGAGTGCTTTTTATAAAATTTCACACTCCACATTTGTTCACTTGTGTACAAATGTGCACATGGCCATATTTCTATCTTTTCAAGAAATCCCATTTGGGGGCAAGTGGATTAAAGAATGGCCCAATGGTGGCTCTGTGTGGCCCTTAAATTATGTAGTGTACACATACACAGAACAAGGCTCACCTTGGACCCTGATTACTTACTATCCAAGGATGCCTGTGTGCCAGGATCCCACAGAATTCCAAGGGCATCCACAACTGCCTGCTTCATGGCAGCATATGGTAAGCTGAATAATGACTCCAGAGGATGTCACACCCTCATTCCTAGAACATGTAAATATTGCCTTTTATAGCAAGAAGCGCTCTGTGTGTAAGATTAGTCATGGATCTTGAAGTGAGGAGATTGTTCTGCATCACCCAGGTGGGCTCAGTCTAATCACAAGGGTTTTTATGAGAGTAAGGCAAGCGGTGTCAGGGTCAGAGAAGAGGACAATGCAGTGATAGAAGCAGAGGTTGCACTGATGTGCAGAGGTTGCAGTGAAGATGAAGGAAGAGGCCACAAGGCAAGGAAGGTCAGTGACCACTAGAAAGCAAGAAATGCAAGGGAGTGGATCCGCCACTCCAGCCACCAGAACTGATACCTTGACTAATATCAGCTCTGTGTCTTGAACTCTAAAGGATAAACCTGTATTGTTTTAAGCCACTGAGGCTGTGGTGATGAGAAACTAATACCAAGGTGCCTCAAGGTGGTGGTAGCAACCCTGTACTGAGCCCAAACTGAGCTGCATTCTTTTGGTAGGGAAGATGTTAAGTACGTGACAGCCACTCTACCCCAAAGATCCCAAGACCACAGGTCCCGGTCCTCCACTTACACAGGGTTCTGCTGACTCCCACCTCACAGGTCCCGGTCCTCCACTTACACAGGGTTCTGCTGACTCCCACCTCACAGGTCCCGGTCCTCCACTTACACAGGGTCCTGCTGACCCCCACCCCACAGAGGCCCTGGGTATGTGACAAAGGATGCCTGGCTCTTTATGGAAGATGTGCATTAAAGATGTGCTTACTGAATGCAGGGAAACCATGTGCAGTGATTTACTGTGGCCACGGTAACAAGTCACTGAGACAGAGAGGGACCTGACTCTGCCCCAAAGTTCCTTTTATTCTTTAACTGCCCCAAACGCCTTGTGATCAGCCCTGGCCTGCAACAGGCTTCAGTAAGGGACCTATCACAGATGACCCCACCTGTCTGCAGCCCTTCTTACTCCCTGAGGAGCGCCACAGCATAAGTTCTAATAAATCCTCTTCTGACGGTGTTTGCCTGCCTATTTATGATTTCTGTCTGGAGGAGCATGTGCTGAGCTGGTAACGCCGAAGGCTGCTGGTGTCAAAAGCCACTAACAGCCAGAGCTTGTAATACTGAAGATGGCCGGCAGCAGAAAACTACAGAGTGGCAGAGAATTGCCCACAACTGCCATCTCTGGTGGCCAGAAAAGTTTCCAAGGCCTGCTGGGAGCTGACTGCTCCAAGTGGAAGACCTGGCTAGTACAGACTGTGAAATATAAATGCAACAGTTCTAATTAGAAGTGTTGTATTCTAAAGTAATCTCAGAGTGAATGTGCAAGCAAGGGTATACAGGGGCCTACCAGAGGGAGCAGGGTGGTGACATATCTCCCAAGTGAAAAGCCACCTCACTCCCTAGTGCACACCTGGGTTCCAAAGGAAATTGCCTTCTCTAGGAGCAATGGCACTGTCTGAGATGTGGACAGAATCCAAGTGCTCAGGGCAACATGTGGTGCTTAGAGCGGAAGTGGGCATCTTGGGCAGAAGACCAGAACAGACCAAGACAAGACGTTTAAAAGGAAGCACAAACTTCAAAATCAAACACAGTTGGGCTCAAAACTTCCTAGTTATGTGGCTTTGGAAAAATCTCACTCCCTGATCTCAAATTTGTCATCTGTAAGATAGGATCATAGGAGTTCCCTAAAGAGCTGTTGTGAGAATTTAAATAAGGAAATGATACATGGAAAAGCAAATAGCATATGGCCTGGCCCATGGAAGTCTGTAGTAGCAGACATTTACTGTTGTTGCTACTTATGGGAGCTACAAGAACTGAATAACTTTAAGACATAAGACTATACTGGTGATATTTATTAAGTAGGAAGCTCAGTTTGGGCTTACAAGGTCATCCCCTGTTCACTAGTGTTTAAGCATCCTACTTCCCCCTGGAGATTGTACATTACTAAGGAATATCATGTATCCCACTTTCCTTTCGAGTCAGTACATTATAAAGTGCAACATCTGTTTTTCATTTTGACAACCACACTAAGACATGGGATTTACTGTATTATTTTGTTCATCATTCTAATTAAGCTCAATGTCAGATTCTTATTACTAAATTGCAAACCCAACCAAAAATTTTCAAAACACTATATAAAAACACAAAGAGGCATTGCACAATGAAGATACACAAATACCATAGCAAATGAACACAGGGGAAGGTATTCACCACCACTAGCTACTATAGGAAGGTAAATTAAGACCATGACAAGATCTCACTAGACACCTACTACAACAGACAAAAAAAATAAAAATCAGTAGCCGGGTGCTGTGGCACATTCCTGTAATCCCAACAGTGAGGAAAAATTGTAAGTTTGAGTCTTGCCTGGGCAACTTTGCAGGACTCCATCTCAAAATTAAAAAATAAAGAAGGGCTGGGCTATAGCCCAGTGGTAGGGTGCCCAGGGTTCAATCCCCACTACTGCAGCAGCAACAACAACAAAATAGTGACAACACCAACCGCTAGTAAGGATGTGAAAGAACTATAGTCACATGTGGTTGGTAGGAACACGACATGATAAAATCCACTCTTGGAAATAGCATGGCTGTTTCTCAAAGCTAAGCATGTGTTTGGCATATACCTCAGCAATCACATCTTGGGCATTTATTCCAGAGACATGAAAGATTACATCCATGCAAAAACTTTCACATGTATGCTCATAGAAGCTTTGTAGAGCCTCAAACTAAAAGCAATCAAAATGTTCTTCAGTAAGTGGATGGTTAAATAAACTGTATCTATCCATATGATGCAACAATGAAAAGGAGTGATCTATTTGTTAAATGCAATAGCTTGGCTGGGTTTCAAGGGCAATAGATGGAGTCAGTTTCAAAAGATCGTATGCTATGTGATTTCATTTATATGACATTCTCAAAATAACAATATTAGAAGGGTGGAAAACAGATTAGTAGTTGCCAAGTGTTAGGGATGTGAATGAGTGTGATTATCAAGGGACACCCCCAAAAAGAGCTCTCTGGTGACAGAGCAGCTCTATATATTGATTGGAGTGGTTTTTATACATATCTACATGTGTGATAAACTGGCTTAGAATTACTGACAGCCCCTGATTACAATGGCTTTATTTCTGGGATGGGTAGGGATCAGCAGTACTTTCCAGGTTCTTATTATCCTGCTCCATGAATTGGAGAGAACAATTGGTGAGTGTGTGGGGCTGGGGATTTAGCTCAGTGGCAAAGTGCCTGCCTGGCAAGCACAAGGTCATGAGTTCGGTTCCTGGTACCAGAGAAAAACCAAAAACAAAAACAACAATTGGTGAGTGTGAAATATTAACATTTCTTTAGGGGGAGAAGAAAAAGAAGAAGAAGAGGAGGAAGAAGGAGGAGGAGGAAGAAGAGGACAAGGAGGAGAAGGAGAAAGAGGGGGAGGAGGAGGAGGGAAGAGAGAGGAGGAGGGAAGGAAGGGGAGGGGGAGGAGAAGAAGGAGAAGAAGGAGAAGAGAAGCACCAAGGAAGTGCTCAAGGAGAAAGAGTGCTTGAAGGAAAAGGAGAAGATACATACTGCAAGCAGAATGACCACTGCTCAAACAAGAGGGAGGGGCGCAGGGTCCATCGTTTTTTTTTTTTTGTATCTTTTTTGGTAGTGAATACAGGGGGTCCCACTGAATCTCTTGCTGGAAGACTGGCATCAGGCACTAGGCTCGGCTTGTCCGCATGTCAGAAGATTGATAGCAAGTGCTAGGTTCAAAAAATTGGAGCTGGGTGCAGGGCTTGGCTGGGTGTCACGTCAGGCTCGGAAACTCCTGCTCCGTGCCTATGCCTCACAAGTCTCTTCAACCAGCAGGTCCTGCCCAGCTGCGCCAGCTACACTGCCGTGCCCTAGCCTCCCGCCTCAGTTTAACCTAGGATTCTTTGACTGAACACCAATGTAAAAGCCATCATTCAGCAGACACCTTACTTCAAATTTTGAATTTGGATCTTTTCCTGAGACAGGGATGTGTGGGTACGACGTTGTCTCTGCGGTGCTGGGCAGTGGCAGGCAGTGGCAGCATCCGGTTGTCTCTCCCCTGCCTCCCACAGTCACAAGAAGAAACAACCAACAGTCTACGATGCGCTGTGGTGTTCAGCAGACAAAGCAGACTCAATGCATTTTTATCTTACAATATTTTCAACTTCAGTTGACGCTTGTGATATGACTGCATTTTAAGTTGAGGACCATTTAGACACGCATCTGTCACATCTGTGTCAACTGATTTTTATATTTTAGTATCATCTTGTAAGATTTGACCTTAGAAGAAAACTGGGTAAAGAGCAGAAAGAAACTAATATTTTTGTAATTTTCTGTGAATCTATAATTATTTTGAAGCATAACTTTCAAAGCTAATACTAAGTGGGGGAAACAAAATTATTCATAGGCCACATTGAATGTGAAGCAAATCTACACCCTGAGGTTGCTGCCTGGGACAAAAGCAGACTCTGACCCAGCCTGGGCTGACCTACTTCTGCCCTGCAGTCCAGTCCCTCCTCTGACCAAATGAAAAATGAACAGTATAGCCACTGCCTCCCTCCTTGCAAACACCTTAGGGGAAGGCCTCGGCTGGGACATAGAGAGGCTGTACCTTGTCTCATTTTGTCACTCTGACAAAATACCTGAGATAAGCACCTTACAAGGCGGAGAGGTATATTTTGGCTCAGTTCCAGAAGTTTCATTCCATGGCCGCTCAGTCCTGTCATGCTCAGCTGTGGCGAGGCAGAACACAGTGGTACAAAACGCAGGGTGGGACAAAGCTTTCCACCGCATGGCAACCAGGAAGCAAAGAGAAAAGCAAGGATCATGTCTCCAAACCCCTTCAGGGACATGCCACCAGTGTCCGGTAGGCTCCACCTCCTAAAATTGCCACAGGCTTGTGACCAAGCCTTTACTACGTAAGACTTTGTGGGACTTTCCAGATCCAAACTATCACAGCCCCCAGGCCACTTCTGCTTCCTAAAAATTAGCCCAAAACTCAAAGCCACTTGTTTGAGGCTCTCAGATTCACTCTCTTCCCAAACATCCCTCTTTGGGAACAAAGTATGTCTTGGTTGCCCTTTCTTCCTGCCTCTTTGGAATTTTTGGAAAACAGACTGAGAACTCCTTCTATTTTGTTTGAAAAAGAAAACCAGAAAAAAAAAAAATTAGATATTGTCTTATATATATCCAAGGAATGGGCCTTTGACCAGTTACTATATTTCCATTGAAACGGTTGATTTCCTTACCCCTGAAATCTCACTGTCAACTGAGGCAGTGCCCAGTTATTTTAGTTTCCCATTCCCTCCACAAACAAAGACTCTAAATCTCTGTTCCCTGGAAATATGTTCCAGATTATTTAATCCTTCATAATGAGCACAGGACATAAAGATTCTTCCCCCTATGTCCCCAAATAAGAATCTGAGTTCTCCCTACAGGTCGTAATCAAAGCTAGGCTTTGGACCTGGTTTATCTGATTCCCAAAAAAGACAATATGCCACCTCTGTAAAAACAGTGCTATTTCCATGAGGAATTCAGGAGCAATGAGTTTAGTAAGTCAATACTTTGATCCTACTCACTGGAATACTCACTATCCAAAGAATGTCCATTACTAAACTTGCTGTAAGGGTGCCTGGAATCTGTTTTGATCAGGTATGATAAGACACACAAGCACAGAAACGACTGTAAGAAAGGAAGTTTTTTCTCACAGTTTCCTAGAAACAGGGAGCACAGCATACATGGAACAAGGGGAACACGGAGGAAATCTTCTGCTGTGTTTTTAGTGCACAGGTATTGAGGGGTAAGCAGGACTAGGCTTTGTTAGGTTTGGATAATTTTAGCAGGCTCTGGGATATAGGACCAACTCTAGTCATTTGGTACAAGGCCCAGGACTGTTTAGGGCAGTCTTAATGGCCATGAGTATAAAATCCAAGTGAAGGAACCAGCTGGTGTGGGGGCTATATTGATTGGTTTGCCTTTTTAGGTACATTTTCAGGTGAGGGAGCCTTTTGTTGTCTCTTTTGTCCCTCCAGAGTCATCAAGGCCCAAGATATGAAAGCATAAAGTATAGAAATTAGAAAATGTAATGGTTACAAAAGTCAGTGAAAATACCTTTAAGCTAAATCAAAATGCACCAAGGACAAGAATCCATTTTCAATGAGAAGTTCCCTCTGGGAGAAGCCAAACTAGTTTCTTCTGCTTATTCTGGTCCTTTGTGCTAAAGTTATATTGGCAAGAATCGTAGTGGTTTCCAGCAAGCCAGTGTGTTCCCATGCCCTCCCCACTGCACCCTCTGCTGAGCCCCCAGGAAGGTCTACTTGTGCATGGGAACCAGGTGGGAGAGTGGCTCCTACTACACATAACCCAGTGGACTGTGGCTGGTCCTCCTTGGCTTGTACCCAATCTAAAAAGCAGCCAAGTGCCCAGAGCTGCCCTCTATTCCCACAGTCCTAACTTATGACCAAGAGAACACAATGTTCTCTGTCCCCACAGACCAAATAAAGGCATAGGAAAAGGGTGGCCCTAGGGCATGGCTGCTAATTGGCAACAAACTAGCCCTCTGTCAAGATGTTCTCATAAGACAAATCTCCAACATAAAACTTCAAAATACAATTCTTCTTTCTCCCTAATGCAGCACCAATACCTGAAGATTCTGCCTCAGAGCCTCTCCCCTACCCTCCTTCTCTTCTTCACCATCTTGGCCATCATTTACTGAATACTAATATATGCTACTCTGCACACAGTTCCCATTTATTCCTTTCAAAAGACTTCAAGTCAAAGTTTTCTTTCCATCATACAGACAAGAAAACTGAGCTTGAGAGATGAAGTAGCTGGATCCAGGTCATTTACTCAATTCAACCTATGTCCTTAGGTTCTTTCCAGCCACATATAGGTCCATACAAATATAGTCATGCATCACATAAGGACTTACTGGCAAACAATGGACACATATCTAGGGATTCCAGAAGATTCTAATGGAGCTGAAATAGTCCTAATCACCTAAGGACATCATAGCCATCACAATATCTGCAATATATTGCTCATGTGTTTGTGGTGACACTGGGGTAAACAAACCTACTTCACTGCCACTGCATGAAAGTTGAACACATACAGTGATATAGAGTACACAGTGATGACCAGAAAGATTGTTACTAATTGCCTATCTAGTGTACTATACTTTTATCATTCTTTTACAGTGTACTTTTTCTACTTGTAAAAAAATGTTTACTGTAAAACACTATGCAATGTGACACCAGCATCCTGGCGCCTTGCATGCATCATGTCTCTTGATTGCATCATGAGGCCATTTGGAATGATTGCCTTAGGCCAGTGGTGGTGAACCTATGGCACACATGCCTCCCTTGCCTGTTTCTTATAATTGAAAGCTCTAAAAGTTTTGCCATCGCTGGCCTAGGCCATCTAGTTTTGTAAATTCACTCTATGATGCTCACACAAGGACAGAATGACCTAATAATATGTTTCTCAGAACATATTTCTGTCATTAAGAGATGAGTGACCAGTTGCTATATACATGCTTTGAGGACTACTTCTTTTAAAATGTCCACTAATGAGGATTTTGATTGGTTGCTTCATTTTGTTCCTGCCACTTCCTGTTATCCTGTGATCACTGTCTCATTTGTGTATCATTAAGGATGTTCTTTATCCTCTACCCCAACATTGTACAAAAAGTCTTTCTCTGCCTTGAGATTCAAGACCACCAAAAGACCTATTTGAATAGACAGCACAATAGAATTAGCAGAAGCCAAGATTAGTATAGCAAAGCTTTTCACCCTCTCCACCTCGCACACATCCAAGGCAAGTTTCTTTAGACTCAGGAGAAGGAAAGGAAATAGAGGTAAAGTAAGAAATGACAAAGGTAGAATCTGTCTCCTGCTTCTGAGCATGGCCCAGGGATGAAAAGCATACCAGAGGTCTCATGCAGTTCTCCTGAACAGCAATCATTATCACCGTCATGTATTTGGGCTGTGATTTCTCATCTGTAGTAGTTTTTACTCACTACTTCTCTTTAAACTGAGTTTTTAAAAATTATTTTAAAGAAAATTGTGCTTTCATTTTGATCTTAGTTTAGTACAAGGTGAGCTATTTGGGTCTAGATGCATTCTATTGCATATGGATGTCCGGTTTTCCCTGCACCATTTATTAAAGAGGCTCTTCCCTCTAGTGTGTGTTTTTAACCCTTTTATCAGAGATCAAATAGCTGAATGTGCCTGGGTTATTTCTGCATCCTCTATTCTGTTACGTTTATCAACATTTCTGTTTTTATGCCAGCACCATGCTGTTTTCATCACTGTAGCTTTGTAATATACCTTCAAATCTGTGGTTGTGATGCCTCCTGCTTTGCTTCTATTACCCAGAACTGCTGCTGCTATTCTAGATCTCTTCTTGTTCCACATGAATATTAGGATTGCTCCTTCCCTTGAGGTATCTTTTTGAAAGACTTAAAGATACAAGAGAACACAGTAACACAGGCACACCCATGTTTATAGCAGAATAATCCATAATATTAAAATCTTGGAAAGGGCCTGAATGCCCATCAACATTTGAATGAAGAAATCGTAGTATTTATACTCTGCCATAAAAAAGGATAAACTTGAGTCATTCGTGGGTAAATAGATTTACCTTGAAACCACAATATCAAGTGAAACAAATCAGACACATAAGCTTGCATAGCATATGATTTCTCTTGTATGTAAAACCCAAAATATAACTGAAGTGCAAAGTAAAAGATAGATAATAGGAAGTAGTGAGATGTTTTTCAAATGAGAAGGGAAACAAGAGATGGAAGGAGCACAGAGAGGGGGGAAGGATAGGGGACATGAAAAGAATTAAGATACGTTACATACATGTATAAACTCCCCATGATAAATGTAATCATTATGTAAACATGTACTAATAAAAATAATCTTTTTAAAACTCACTTCCTCCAATAATTTTCTTGCAAACATAGGCTTGGTGTGCTAGTTAAATTTTTCTAGCACTGGCAAAATAAATAAGTAACAATTAACATTTTTCAAATGCTTGAATAGCACCTCACTGCTGGCCTTGCTCAGGGAGAAGCTGTGTTATATTACTGCTCCCTGGTAACATGACCACAGCTTCAAATCTGATCCCTGGACAACGAAGTGCATGAGATGCATGATCGCGGCTGGGGGTCTTTGGGAATGCCCTTGGCAACCATGAGGAAATTATGGGCCAGCATAGGATACATGCCAAAAAATACCAGGAAGACAAAGCCTATAGCTATACTGCATGGGGAAGAAAGCTGATGGCCCCACACACAGCCCATTACTCGCCAAACATCATGCTCTGGTAAAGCACTGGGTTGTGACATGTTGGGAAAGAAATGCCTTCAAAATATTCCTATGCATGAGGGAGAGTTTACTCTCTTGAGAACGCCCTGACCTCTGAATCTTATAGATAGAAAATGACCCAGAGCATGGCTTCTCCGGGAAATAATAAGAACGGACCTGAGAGCCATTTAGTTGTGCTCTGTGTACAGAGCTCCTGGCAAGCTGCAGGGGCCAGGCAAACGGTGAGCAGATTGAATCTGAACTCAGGAGGGCCTCAGTGCAGGGGTGATGAGAAGCAGCAGGAAGGGAAAGGCAGAGCCGACGGTGAAGCCTGCAGGGAGCCGGCTGCCGGCCAGTTGTTCCTGCCCAAGTGGAGACCTGTGACCAGATGTTCAGATTTTTTTAAGTAAGCTGGAAAAAGAAACTGTTATATGCACACTCTTAATTTGAAAGTGTTGACAATCCAAATGAAAAGGGAGAAAACCTCTAAAGTGAACAGCATGTGGACAAATTTGGCTCAGAGGCTTCCAGTTGTAATGTCTGTGTGGGCCTTGAGCCAGAGCTTATTTCTCTCTACAGATAAAACTTTATGCATCTCACCCCACAGACTTAGTAACACCTGTAAGGGAGGCCCTGCTGTTCCCATGTCACTGAGGCAAGCTAGAGCCTTGTGCTTAAGAAATCAGACCACAGAATCTTGATGTCTGGGTCTCTCAGCTGTGTGACTTTGGACAGGTTACTTCCTCTTTCTGTGCCTCAGTTTCCTCATCTGCAAGGCAAGGTTGGAAACAGTGGTAAGGTACTGGAAGAGGGAGTTAAATAAGAACATGGATGCACCTTGTTAGGTATATATTAAGCCAAGTACAAAATACACTGGATCTTGATAAGTGACTTTCCTGAAATCACACAGCTCAGATGTGGCAGAATCCAAGTCTGCTGACCACAGCACCAATACTCTTTGCACCAGACTACATGATTCTCTGTCACATGCACAGAAAATTAGGTCCTCTTCACACCTATATGCAGCTTAACATTGTGCCCAAATCAGATTTCCAAGAAAGACATCCTGACACATACAGTACCTGGGGATATGGATAGTCATTATGCTGTGGCCTTGGGGTCGGCTCAGGCGAAAGCTCTGTGAGGCCACAGTAAGAGTTCATTGTGTGAGGCAACATCGGCCTTCATCCAGACCCAGGCTGCATGGCCTCCCCTCCCTAAGCCTTAGTATCCCAATCTGAGAAATGGGTATAAGAGCAATAATACTTATCCCATTGAACTGTAATGATGTCAGAAAAAAAAACAAGAGAACAAGCTCTTCAGAAGCTGAGAAGTACAACTGCAGCTGTGGTGGCTGATGTCCATAGTCACTGAACTATCACATGGTAGCATGTTGAACACAGCCAGCCTGCAGCAGGATGAACCAGGGAGTGGTACTGAGCCTCCTCACACACCAGGTTTGGAAGCATCAGAGAGCTAGGGCTGGGTTGCCCCCACGGCCAGGGTGCTGGGAGACCTGATGGGTGAATCGGGGTGGGATGTGAACTACTACTCACTGAGGAATAAATAAGCCTAGGCCTCCAGCTTTGGAAGAGAGATACAGAGTAGGCACCTGGCTATTACTACTTAATTAATTACCTGTTAAGTAAGGAAGTAAGGGAGTACATGACTCAAACAGACAGGACATTTTTAATTGATGTCTATAAACAGTGCACTTAAGATTCATACATTTATCATACGTTCAAAAGAAAAAAACTGTAAGTAAATGGTGAAGTCTAGTTGACAGCACTCACACTGAAGTATACAGGTGGGGGTGTTCTGATGTCTGCAGCTTATTCTAAAATGCACCCCCAAATCCCAGGAGAAAGGGTATTTGGAAAGACAAATAGAGCTGAACAGAATAAAATATTATTGCATGTAGAATCTGGGTGATAGATAAGCAAATATACCTTATAAAATTCTTCCACCTTTTCTACATTCTTTGAAAACTTCTTATAAAAACTTATTACAAAAATTGATGTCTGTAACAATTTTAATGGAAAGAAAACTATTACATCATCATGTCAGCAGGAAATGCAAACTGAATGATGTCATCTGTAGGGCTCCTCTACCACCATGACAGATTTAAGGCCTTTTTTGGAGGAGAAATGAAGGAGGAAAAGGAGATTAAAAAAAATTAGGTGAAATATTATCATTGGGGATTTATCCATTTGCATTTTAAAGACTTCTTAACTTCCAGAACCTCCTTTTCTGTGGAGGGGATTTATCAAGGAAAATATCCCCCTGGTTATTGTCAACACAGATGTAAAAGTTCTCAGCAAACAGAGAGCAAAACAGGTTTCAGGAGTAACAACAGGCGGGAGGTGATCACTCAGAAGTCGGAGGGAGTGGGACTTGGAAAGAACAAACCTCTTTTCATACATTTCCTCCTACAGGCTGAATCCAAACACTGTCATATTATGTCAAAAAGGGAAACTGAGGCCCAGAGCTGTAATAGATCGGTCTGAGGTCACACAGTGGTCCTCAAGCAGTCATTAGAAGCAGTAGCATTTTTGCTGTCTCTGACAGGGTCTGCTTTATCCCACATACCACCCTAAAAAAACAGCAGTGGGAGGCCAGGTGCAGGTGTGCGCCCCTGCAGGGAAGCGGGTAGAGGGACATCAGAAGAGTGTGTCCTTGGCTGCCTCAGGCATGATACTCATCTTATTTCTCCCAAATGAGCAAACTCTTCACTGCTGTCCAGGGAAGGCATCCCAGCCACTAGCATCGGGAGAGGAGAGAAGAAAACCAAAGCTGTACATACTGCATAATTTTCCCACCACCATCATTGCTAAGGCAAGTATTTTTTTCACCTGTGACTTTACTGACATAGAAATCTGTGTGATGGGGGGGCAGTTATGGAGTCATGGGAGGGCAGAAGAGGGACTGATCAGCTCCCACCGCTCAGCGAGCTCACCAAGCCCCTCCTCATGACATAATACACACTCTGATGACAAATCAGCTTGGAGCCCACAATTCCTAAAAATGCTAGTTAAATAGCCTCTTCTCAACTTGGACTGCCACTCAAGCGTGGAATTACTCAGAGTATCTTTACCCATTAAAACTGCCTTTTATTTTTTCTGTACAAATCTGGCCGTTCTACCCAAAATGTTTTGCCTGAACATTTTTTAAATGTCTGGAACATATTGACATGCCATTCTTTGAACAAGGGGAATTTCAACCAACACGTCACTGAGAAAGCCTTCCCGCTGTGTACTCCATGGTAGAGCGAGGGTCCTGAGCCAGATAGGCACTGACCGTATAGCAAGAATTACAGCAGGGGCAGCTGAGGCTGAAGACATGAAGCAAGCATGTCGATCACCTCTAACCAATGGAAGCGGCCTCCCAAGATTGGGTCTAAGCCAGGAAAGGAAATATGGAGGTAGAAGAGGTGAAACAGCGGATAGTGCAGAATCAGCCAATGGACAGATATTGATTCAGCACCTACTAAACACCAGACACTGTAGGGACAAAGGTAAGCTGTCCTGGAGCTCACAGACTGTTATTCACGCACGTACACAGCATCTGCAGATTGAAATATCCAAGCTGCCCTTCAGGCTCTTAATTAATTCATATGCTAACTAGGGCTGCTCAACAACGCAAAGTGTGTGTAACCACAGCCTTGCTGGGCGGCAGAGGCCATGACTCTATGGGGCAGCGATGCCCACCACAGAGGCTGGAGAAGCTCAGGGAGACAGCAGAAAGGAGGTCAATGTGGGCTGCCATTAATAACCAAAACAAATGCTATTTTGCAGATCAATACCCAACCCTCCCTTCCTAGGCTTTTGGAACCTCAGAGGGCCTACATGTCAGCTTCCAGAAAAAGGGAGTATTTAGGGTGCTGATGCATTGAGAACCTGGGAGGACTCAGCAGCAAATTCAGAGAACCTGGACCTCCCATTTTGCTGACCTGAGGGCATCACGCCTGTCCTAACCACTCTAGGACACTCCCTCAACTTAGCAAATACCATCCTGAGTCCTTCCCAAGAATCCTGCCGGTGAGGGGGCTGCATGAACACTATGGACCCACTGCAGAAGATGTCCCCAGTCCTCTCCATTACAAAACTAAACATCAGATTGGCCCTCTTCTCACCAGAGCAGGAAAGAGGCTGGTTTGCAATGGATAGTTCTTCTTGTTCCTGCCTCTCTGCCACCTAAGATGGAAGCTGGATCCTCCAGAGTCTGGAAAGGATGTTTTTGGATTTCTTGGAACACAGCAGGGTCCTCAGCCTCTTGAACTTAATGAGGAGTGAGGCACTTTGCTTTGATCTCCTTCCCAAGCCATAGATGATCAAATTACTCTGGCTTGGTACTTGCGTAGGTAGCTCCATTTTTAGGCAAAATTGCACAGAGCGACTTAACTAGCGCTGGCACCTCCCAGGTGTAGCATCCCTTGGCTGCCCACGCCAAGCCTTGTAAGTCTGTGCCTTGGCTCATCAGCCCCGAAGCAGTACATGAAAGGCTTATTGAGTTCCATTTTTAATAATATTTTAAAAATGTTTAAGAACCACTATAAAAATCCATTGGATGGCATTTTTTTTTCCACTTTGGCAAAACTAGAGTCATAGTCTCTGCTATTACAAACTCGACCACAAAAAGAAGAAAGCCAGCCAGTCACCATTTAGAAAATCACATTCCAATGGCACTGGAAGCACATATTAGCCAAGCAAAGATGTGTCAAGTCACAGCTGTCTTTTTCCACAGACGGTGCTGCCCCAGCCCACTGCTGAGCAACCTGTCCCCTTTTCCCAAGCAGCCTCTGCCTGCTGGAGATTGACCTAAAGTGATTCTGTTTCTCACACCTACAGGTAGGGAAGCCTCACCCTTGACATAGTATGGGGAATGTAGAGGATCTGCTGCCCCCCACACAACCCACCTTGCCAAGTTAAGATAACTGTAGAGAATATTAACTCTGAAGCCTCCTTACAAATGTGAGGAGCTCCGTGAAGGCATAATGCAGTAAACCATAGGCATTCACACTTTAGTGTGAAGTAATATGGTAACAACTACTATCTATTAAGCTTCTACCCTTAGACACTGAAATAGGCATTTTAGACAATTACTTACTCAAGTCTTGAAAGAATTAAACATTGCAAAATTTTGATGAGGAAAAGAAATAGGATATGAACTAAATAGCAAGAGGTTAAAATAAGGATGATAAATTGACACCCTGCAGAGAGGGAGGCCACAGCAACAATAATGAACTCTTTTGGGGAACTCAGAGGTGACATTTTAGCAAAATTTTGGAAGGATGAGAGGCAGGTACTAAAGAAATTCTTGGTGGAGGAAACATAGGTGCTGCTAGAAGAGTGGAAAGTGACACAGAATACCCCAGCCTGAGCTCCAATTGAACTACTCAAGAGAACTCAGAAAGGATTTAGTACACAGACTATTAACAAAGGTGTGGGCAAGTTATTCAAAAACTAAACACCACAGCTGGTCAGAGACAAGGACACTGAGGGGTGCTGTACCACCCTAGACTCAAAGCATGAAGGATTCTACCAGTTACCTGAGTGCAGGAAAAAGAAAATCATGTAGAGAGGGATCCCTCATGAGGACTTGAGACTTCCAAAGCACTGCTAAGGGATAAGTGCCCCAGGCCTTCCCCCTTGATTCTCAGATGTCCTGCAGGGTTTCCCACTGGCCAAATGCAACTGGAAACCAGGAAACCAGTAGCTCCATGGAAGTGAGAAGCCGAAAGCCAGTAACAGGAAGGAAGCTGGAGGGCAGGACAGCCTGGGAAGTGCATCTCTAGCAGCCATACCGCTATGGCACAGAGCTGGGCCGAGAAAAGTGGAGGGTGGGTCTGGACTGGAGCAACAGCGGCAATGGGGTGTGACTGGAACATGGAGTGTGAGTTGGAAGGTAGACAGAGAAACACAGACCAGAGTTTGGCTCTGCAGGACCCTGTGTACTGGGCTGACAGTGAGCAGGAACTCTTAATCTACATGGTCCTGGAGACCCTGGCCACTGCCAACCTCTGCTATTACGAGAGACCCTGAGAACACACACTGAACCAAAGATCCCTGTGGTCAACAACTTCCAGAGCTGCACTTGGGAAGGCAACTGCAGTCTTGTCTCTGGAGATCCTGTCAATGGTGCAGCAGCTTGTCCAAGCACAGGGTAGTTTCTGCCAGTGGCTACTGGAGGGAACACAAGCAAAAAGGTCTTGAACCAGTTAAAATGAGCCTATTTTCTTCATTTCCATTCCATTCCACCTTTTCCCATCATGGAGGAAGAGAGCCCTGGGATGTGCAGTCCCACAGGAGCAGGTTTCCCAGAAAGAGGAGAAATATCTGTTTGCTTCACCCGCCACAGCTACTCCCAAGTGACCAGCCAGAAAGCTAAGTCGGTCCTGCCCTGCAAGGCTTCAGAGAAAAAGCCCAGCGCCAGCCCCCTCCCATCTGGGACACATTAAATGTGATCTCTGAAGTGATTCATTAAAAGTCCTCGGGTGGCAGAAGACCATCACCCAGATGTGAAAATAAACACCGAGGGAAATTCCAGCCTCCGGACAGTGTCAAGTCTTTAAACAAATGCATGGCTATTTTAGGGAAGGGAAGAATCTTTTGTCTGCCTCTCCAAGCCCTCAGAACCCAAGGCAGACACTTGCCATAAAACGAGCCAGGCAAATTCCCACGATGCCAGATTCAGAAAAATGTGAAAACATTCGCTGTACAGGCCCAAGGACTCTCCGGGGCCCTTCCCACCCACAGGGTACTGCCCAGCGGTCCAGTGGGTGCCAGCCACCTAAGGTCTCCACGCTCCGAAAGTGAACCTTCAGCTCAGCCTCTGTACAGCATTGGAAATTAAAGCAGAAGCAATGTGTTTTATTCCTGCAAGGGAAAAAATTGGCATAGAAAATAATGGAACATGAACCAATATCAAGCAAGACTAAGAGTGTGTCGATACTGATAAAAACAGTAAAAGGGAGAAATTATGAGTATGTTTGGCCACGAATCACATATTATTACATCCAGTATCTGGCAGAGTGAAAGGTACACAGTGGGCATTTGATAAATAGGTAGGAAAAAGGGAGGGAGGGAGGAAAGAGGGAGGGAGGGGGAGAGGGAGGAAGATTCTCAACTCAAAGCTATCCAGGAGCCTCAGAGCCACTGAAGTACTGACTGTACTCTGGATACCCAGTAGGGCCACACTGACCCTCCCTTCCCATCCCTTTACCAACTTTAGTTGGTAAAGTTTGAAAAAGTTAAGTTCTTTGAAGCCATATTCAAATCCTTCCAATCAGAAAATACTGAACTGCTCCTATGTGGCAGGGTCTCCCTCTCTCTCTCTCTCTCTCTCTCTCTGTCTCTCTGTGCGTGTGTGTGTGTGTGTGTGTCTGTCTGTCTGTCTGTCTGTCTCTGTCTTTCTCTCTCTCTATCTATCCCTTTCACACACATGTTTGGGGAGGGTAGGACGCACACAAAGACATTTTTAAGTGCTCAGTTCATGGGCCTGAAATTTATTACTATGCCATCATCACCACCATCCACTCACTGACCTTCTTCGATTTGCAAAACTGACACTCCCTATCCATTAAAGTACAGCCCCCTGTTCCCTCTCCTCCCAGCCCCTGGCAATCACACTGCTACTTCTTTGCATCTATGAATCTGACTACCCAAGCAAGATACCTCATCTAAGCATATTCATACAGTATTTGTTCTTTTGCATCTGGATTGTTTACCTCGCATAATGTCCTCAGGGTTGATACATGTTGCAACATGTATCAGAATTTCCTCCCTTTGTAAGACTGAATAATATCCCATTGTATGTATAGACCAGATTTTGTTTATCCATTCACCCACCAATGGACACTTGGGTTTTTTCTACATTTTGCTATTTTAGAATGGTGCTATAAACATGGATATCCAAGTATGTCTTGAAATATATATCCTTGGAATTTTTTAGCAATGAAATTTCCCCTGAATGAGCAAATTATCTAACTGTCAAAGTAATGAACTTACTCACATTTAAAGTACCTGTGCCCTGTTTACATAGACAGTGTAAGAACCTCACTCTAAGTCACAGCCAGTTACACAATCCCCAAATAGACAGTTCAAAGCATAGGGTTTTGAAGAGTGAGAGACCCAATTTCAAGTCTCTGGAAGAGCTTTCATTAGTTACGCAGCTCATGTGAGCCAGAAAACCAATATAGGTGCTCCTTGACTTACAATGGGGTTATGTCTTGGTAAGCTGCTCATAAGCTGAAAACTGTAAATTGAAAATGCACTTAAACTACTGAACATCACAGTAAAGCAACTCAGCACAATGAGTATGGGGTGTTCACCCTTGTAATCAGGAGGTTAATGGGGAGCTGCAGGTCGCTGCCATTTCCCAGCCTCATGAGAAAGCATCAGACCGCATACTGCTGTCCTAGGAAAAAAACTAAAATTCAAAATTTGAACCATCGCTTCTACTGAATGTATACGGTTTTTACATGACCATAAAGTTAACAATTGTGAGTTGAATTTTTGTAGGTCTGGGACTATCTATACATGCCTCAGTCTCCTCCTTGCAAAATGAGAGTAGTAAAATGCTCTTCACGAAGTGGAAAACTATTAAGAAAGTATTCAAGGTGCCTGGAGTATTGTAAGCACTCAATTATTATTATACTTCCTCTGTTCCCAGAGGCATCCCCCCATGTTTTTCCCACACAATTCCACACATCTATAATTACATTTCAAAATTCAGGGTGTGCATTACCAGGTACCAGATATCTCCTTGTCTATGAATCGATTGATTTAGTCAAACCTCTGTGAAAGAGATACAATTTTCCTGAGGAGGAGAGTGTCTAGCACTCAGGGTGGGCACATCCGTCTGTCAAAGTTCTCTGTTCACTTCTGAAGAATGAAGAGTTTCCAAAGGGTGAGTCCTTGGCCCAGGACAATGCAGCAAAAACCGTTAATAAGTGGCAGATGGAAAAGATTCAACAGTGAAGCAAAGCCTTAGATGAAGGTTCTAGAATAACAGTCTAATGTATGACCTTAAGAAAATCACTTCTCCAACCTCAAGTTTCCTTATCTGTAAAATGGAACCAATGACAGTACGACCTCCTAGAGTGGTTGTGAGGGATAAAGAGGTAGAGTGTGTAAGGGGCCTCAACTGACTAGTGGACAATCAGGGTCAGTGTGGAACCTGCGTGAGATGAGCCAGGCCACCTCTGCCCTCAGTTCTCAGGCATGTCTGCACGACAGGGGATTTAACAGGATTTTTGCACCACATTCCACTTCTTTTACATCACCCTCCTCCACCAGATTGTCCTTCATCACCCTCAAAGTTCAACACAACAACAATGCGCATACACTCATTCACCCATCTGCCTCTCGTGTATTCAGTGCCTGCCCTGTGCCAGCTTTGACACAGCCATTGTCAGAGCTGAGTGGAGCAAGCTTCTTCTCCATAAGAAGTCACAGAGGCAGAGAGGGAGAAACACGGGCAGTCAGAAGAGCAAACACTTGCACAGGGTGCATGCCGAGCACTGCTTCAAGGGTCTCTGCGAAAGTCACCTGGTTCTCCCCAAAGCCCTCTGAGCTCTGTTAACATTCCCACTTCACAGATGTGGAAACAGTGCACAGTCAGTAACTCGCCCAACACCACACAACTGGTTAGTGGTGGAACTGGAATTGGAACTCGAGCCGTTTGGTTCCAGAGCTCCAATTTTACCTGGGTTGAGTCAAAACGTTAAAAATCTGGTAGAACACACATAGAAACTGATCGAAATAAATGCCAGTGATTTTATGATGCTCCTGTATTCCAGCCCAAAAGCAGCCAGCCATGTGCGAAACTACTCAATCTACAAACTCTAAGTCTCTAAAAGGGTCTTTGGCAGGGCTCAGGGAAATGGACTGGGAGCATGTAGGAAGGGGCCAATAGCTCCTCAGGACCAGCAAGTCATCAGCAACCCCCAGGTCAGCTCAGACAAACTGCAATCGTACCCCTCTTAATGAGGACACATTCTAGAGAGACGTGTCATTGGGTGATTTGACTGCTGTGTGAACACCACGGAGTGTACTTGCATAAATCTGGATGATGCAGCCTACTGCACATCTAGGCTATGTGGCATATATATGGTACAACCTACTGCTTTTGAGGCCGTGGTGAGCAAAACAACATAAGATTAGATCAAGTGTGAGAGACAAGGAAGTGATCAAGAGCCAGGGTAAAGGCGAGGTGGTTCAGGCTGCCACAGGCTAACATGGCACACTATTTGACAATACCCTTTCTTTCTAAATACTTAGGAGGAGTACTCTCTAAAATAATAAATATATAACATAGTAAATAATAAATCAGTAGCATAGTCATTTCTTATCAAAGTCAGGCACTATGTACTGTCCATAAATATGTGATCTATATTTTTATACAACTGGAACCATAGTAAGTTTGTTTGTATAAGCATCACCACAAACTGTGAGGAGCACATTGTATTGAAGTATTATAATGGTTAGCACATCACTAGGTGATAGGGATTTTTCATCTCCGTTATAATCTTGTAAGACAGCTGAGTGTCATGTGGACAGTCCATCATTGACTACATCACCATGTGGCACAAGACTACATCTCCAGAGGAAATGTCTTTGTCTCACTTCCTTATCTTGTCCAGTGCAATGAAACTGGTTAGAACTCAGCCTCTTTGTCTCCCGCCAAGGGGCAGCCCGGATATCAGGATTCCCTCCTCTGTTCTCTGCTCTTCCATCCCCTCCTCGCAATCTTCCCCTCCCACCTATCCCCATCCCTGCTGCAACCAGAATATCAAAAACTGTGTTCCCACTGCCCTCCACTGCCTTTACTTGCTTCAGTTTTCCTTGGGGCATTCATAATTACTTGGTATCATAGTAGATTTATTTGTTTAATACCAATTTTTTTCAAACTACTTTAGCAGGTTTATAAGGGAAGGAAATATCTCCATTCTGTTGCTATATCCTTGCATATTACAGGTGGTCAGTGTGACCTGTTTCAATGAATGAATACATAAGTAAGTGGGAGGTGGGTTAACGCATTGTCCTTGGTCTAAGAAGCCAGAAACAGGCCTAGGAACTCACCTGGACTTCCTAGGTCTAAGGTACCCCCAGGCTTAGCCTCAGGGTAATAGGAAAGCTTGGATTCTTGCCTCTCCTTTCCTAGTCCCATTCTCTTTCATTGGCATCCTCATCTCACAGCACTCCATAGCCTCAGCCCCTTTTGCTCAGCCCTTGCCCCTCAAACGTGTGCATTTCCCTTGTAATCAGGTACCTAATGATCCTGTAAACTCAGTCATGCAAAGGTTGTGTGGCATCACAACAGGTAGCAGATGTGATTTTTAAAGGGAGATTTTTAGTTACAATACCTTTAGTTGCAATATGAGACATGTATTCTTACACGACACCCATTATAGGAGTTTCAGACATCCTGAAAACTTATCTTGCCTCATACATAGAAGTTGCCTGTGGGTGACATTCATTCATTTGATCTTTCAGCAAACATTTCCTGAGTGCTTTCTCTCTCTGTATGTTGGGGATGCCCTACTGCATGTCCCTGCTCTCAGGAACCCATGACCTAGGTGAGGAGACAGAGCAGTAAGCACAGATCAGGAACTCAAATTCTCACCCTTCCAGCAATACGGGTAACAGAAAACTACACAGGATAAGAGCAGTAATAGAAACTGTGCAAGGGCCAGAGGCAGCAACCCAAGTCATGGGCAGCCCGGAAGGCCTGTGGGAAGAGCTGAGTTTCTGCTGACTATGGGCAATTGGCACTAGGTGAAGCGGCACCAGAGAGCCAGCGATGGACATGCAGGTGTTCGCAGGTCTGTAATGGTGCGAAGGTCCAAAGGGGTCCAGTAAGGCTCGTTCTGAACGCACTCTGCTCGGAAAACCCAGCAGCATGGCTGCAGCTCAGTCCACCCAGGGCCTTGGTGCCAGGCAGGAGGAAAAGGCAATAAGCAGGGCACCCTTGGGCCCAGTTCATTGCCGGCAGTTCTCCACCACTGAAATGTTAGAAATCAAGTCTGTATTTTTAGAGGTTTCATTGCCTACAAAATTGCCAACGTTCTTTACAATAACATCATAAAAAATAAATCACTGCACAGAATTCACAGTGCCTCCTTGACTCTGCCATGTCTCAGGAGTTGCTTAAATGTTGTGCAGCCTTTTCCCCCATGCTTCAAAGAAAGCTTATGATAGTTATAATCACAACAATTACCCACAACCCCAATATCTTCTTTGGTCTGCCACACAAGGTAACTATCTTTTTGCAATGATACCTGAGATGTTACTTTTAATTCAGCTTGGACCCATTTCCCTCCCAAGCTGTCTCCAATGTGTTCAGCTGTCCAGTGGGATGAATCATAGCCCTTTACTTTTCTGGTTTTCTCTTATACAAGCAGTTTCCAGCAACCATCAGAAAAGAAGGCAAGTAAAATCCGTGGTGGAGACAAGCCTAAGAAATTAGTTCAAACATACAGCAAGGCACTGTCCTCACTGCAGAAAGACACATGCTGTTCCATGGACATGGGCCCATTCGTGAGTCACCATGCATAATGGGGCATTGTTGAAAATGTTAGGAACATGAGAGATTTCTCATTGCCCAGTTTGGGTAATGCGGGAGCTATGTTTGCCTCCAGAAATGAAGTCAGACAGTCTTGGCCCAATTTCCAGTTGCTGGGTCCAAAGACCATGAGACCACCATGTTTATTATGCTGATTTTTATTAACAGGAGTCATCCCTTAAGTTGGATTTAACAGCTGACTTCTCACCTGTGTGTACAAGGAAAGTGGATGCTTTGACAAAGGATATGCACAGACCTCTGACCCACCCAGAAAGTCCTGCACCACGTGAAGGACTGTGCTAGATCTCCACAACAGAACTCTGCAATAACAGGTAGATTTGTGGAAAGAGAAACCACCTGTCCATGACTCAGTGTGAAGAAGGGATGTGGTGGAAATGTAGGCACAATCCAGCTAGAATCATGGATAATAGCTCTCGTTTCTGGAGTATTTATTATGGGACAGGGACTGTGTTCAGTATTTTATGTGAATGACTCCACTTTCTTCTTATATCCCTAAGATACAAACAGATCAGTTTAACTTCATTTTAAAGATAAGGAGGCTAAGCCCGGAGGAATGACACAGTGTCCTTATCATCACCAAGCAAGTGATTTGCACAGCTGGGATTTGACTCCAGCCTGAGGGACACTAGAAGTGATCTCTCCTTTAACCGGTGTGACAGGATTGTGGGGCAGGAAATTTGACAGCCGAGTGGTATTCATTGCTGGGAGAACAACATCTCCTTAACCCTAGATAAGGGGAAGCATGGGAGTTCAGCTGGATGGATTCCAGCCCTTGATCTTTTCTCTCCCTCAGTCCTCTGCACCTGCCTCTATCACAGCTCTTGCCACATAACTCAGTGCAGATGGCTTCTTAAACCTCAGTGTCCCCCACCAAATCCTGAGTGCACTAGAACAAGTGCTTTATTGTATATTTTGCATCTGCCACAACATCTGGAACTCTGCTTGCTCTCCAAATATGTTGCGATACTGAATAAATGGATAGATACATGGTTGGCTATAGAGACTGATACTTTGAATGAATTCTGAATTCTGTATTCAAGTCCAAAGTTAGCCTCTGGCTGGCTGTATGGTCTTGACCAATAATATAACACCACTGGGCCTCAGTTTTCCCATCTGTGTTATTAAGAAGTTCGACCATAACTGCATGTACCAAATGTGAGGCATGTACCACAAATGAAATTCAGAATCATAGACAGTTGGGTTTTATTTTATTTTTTTATATTGATAGGTATGTTTTCTCTATATATATATATATATATATATATATATATATATATATATATATATATATATATCAAGCCTTAAAAGTTTTCTTTTAAAATGAAAGCAGTAAAATATTTTTTGTTTAAAAGGTGATCCTAAGAATCTATTCAATAGAGTCTATTAGCCCTCAAAATAGCTAAATATGACTATGAAGGTAAAGCATTTGTGAGTGAAGTTAGAAAACCTCATTAGCTGATCTTGAACCTTTTGACAGAGTCTCAAGTTTGTATCTCTCATAGGAAGGTCAGGAAAGAGTCAGCAAAGCATCCAGACTCACATGAAGAAGTGATGTTACAATAGACAAAACTTTCTGAAACAGCCTTTCACAGTCTGCATTCATGCCTCGTGGGTGCCCACTGTACGCCTGCCACTGGCTTATGTGCCCCGGGTGCCATCCATCAGCTATGAGCAGATGGATGGAGCAGAACAAAGCAAGGAAACCAGAACTCGGGTTTGTCTTTTTAAGTCCTATCCGTAGAAATTAGTGTAGACAGACTTTCATGGTCCATTTGAATTTAAAAATGGCCATGGAAAGCTTCCTAGAAGATAGAAGATGTTTGTATTTCTACCTTTGTTGAAGGGAGACCAAAGAAAGCTTGGACTAAATGACTGCTACATTTCCATCTAATTATGACATCACTTGTAATTCAGTGAGTCTTAAAAATCTTTGAAAGTGTATTACTCTGATTTAAAAACTCATTAGTTAAAGCAACCTGGTCACTAATCATTTCACCTGAGAAAGTAGCATGTGTCCACACAGGGAACTTGGATGGAATTTGATACTGACCGTTTGGATCTGAAATACCTCCCCAAAGCCCATGTGATAAATGTTTGGTCCCCGGAGTGATAATGTTGAGAGGTGATAGCAACTTTTAAGAGGTGGGACCTAGTGAGAGGTCTCCCAGTCACTCGAAGGTACATCCTTAAAAAGGATCTTGGGCCTTGATCCTTCTTCCCCCCTTCTCTGTTGCACCAAGCTGTGAGGTGAACTGGCTACCTCCACCATGTGCTCTCACCATGGTGTATGTGTTGACACAGGCCCAAAGCAATGGGACCGGTTGCTCATGGACTAATACTTCCAAAACTGTGAACTAAAATTAGCCTTTCCTTTTTAAAGTTTATTATCTCAGGTATTTTGTTACAGTAATGGAAAGCTGACTAACATGCTTGGTAAGGTCTCTAAGCTCAAGTAAGTGGGTTTCTGATGGATGACCCACAAATGACCATTAGACCATGCACTAGAGTGAGTACAGAAAGAGTTTTCAAAGTTCCCCTGGCTATTGGACATCTCTCAACCTGGGAAACTTTATGCAGCTGCCTCATTTTTCAGACTCACTAGTTCCTCAAATTTGCACTCAGAACTGTTGATGCACAGCAGTGGTGGTCACCGAGAACAGTTAAAGGTGAAGATTTAGCAGTAGATTTTATCCTTCTGTCAACTTCCCTTGATTTCCCAGTCTTATGCTGAGTGAAGAAAAAGTGGGGCAGATCAGACAAATTCCACCCCCGTGAACACCTCTTCCTCCACAGACAGAAGCCAGAAGCATAATTGTTGTTTATAAAGGAATAGACACGCTTCCACTGTTGGTTGGGAAAATTACTCAAGATGAATACAGCTTCCCATGAAAAGCAAACCAAAACAAATCAAATGGGGGATGATATCCCAACACTTCCTTTATACCCACTTCCTCTAGATAGATGTCTACTAGAATTTTCCCAATCTCTTTTATTTAGTTAGTTAAGTTTATTGGTACAGTTTAGATATACATAATGACCATATTCATCATAGGGAATTTGTACCTGTATATGATATACCCTTATTCCCCTTTATTTTCCAATCCCTTCCCTCCCTTCAAGCCTCTTTCCCTCCTCATTTACAAAGCTTTGCTTCCATTTTATTTTCCTTTTATTTTTTTTCTTTTCTCTTTCTTCCTTTCCCCTTCCCCCATCCTTAGTTCCCCTTTCTTTTGAACCATTTCTTCCTATTTCATAATACCTAGTGTATACTTTGGTCCTTATTTATACTTAAGGTTTCTCTATTTTGATAGTAATACCCATTACTATCAAAAGAGGAAATGAGTTTCACACCAGAGACACAATACAAAATTTATACATGTGACCAATTTATTTCAGTTAACAGCATGGCCTCAAGGTGCATCCATTTACCTAGAAATGTCTCATTTATCCTTCTTTATGGCTGAGTAGTACTCCATTGTATAAAAAAATCTTTTTCATCCATTCCTCAGTTGATGGGCATTTGGACTGCTCTCAAGATTTAGCTATTACAAACTGTACTGCTACAAACATGGGTGCACATTTATCACTGTGGTATGATGTTTTTAATTCTTCTGGGAAGATACCCAGAAGGGGAATAGCTGGATCAAATGGAACCTCTAATCCTACCCAATCTCTTTCAGACATTAAGGCTAGAATGTGTTTTTATTTCTACTTGGAGACATTCCACAGAGTCATATAAATCAAAGCAGCAGTGCATGGAGATTTCCATTGCCCATGAAATGGGTTCCCTATTGAATGAGAGTAACAGATTCCATTTATTAAGCAAATGCTATGTACAGGCCAGATACTGTCCTAGCCACTGTATATTTATTATCTCACAAGCTCTAATTGTGGCTTCTTTATGTAGGTGTCATGATTTCCATTTCACAGATGAAGAAACTGACACTAAGGTAGAGGTAAAAGTATGTGGCTTGTCAGAATTCACATAGCTCATCAGTGGCGGAACTAGGATTTAAGCCTAATTTTGTCTGACTTCGATTATCCCACATTTCTCCTTGACTCTTATCATACATTCATCCTAGACATAAGAGGTGCTGAATCTTAGCACCATCACAACTTGACTTTTGGGAGTCCTTTTAGTCCACATTCCTGGATGCTTAAAGTGCTCTCCTTTCCCCCATTTTTCCTCTGCCTGGTGTATGCTCCTGCCTCCTTTCTCTTCTCAGTGAATTTACTTCTGTCCTTCTAGAGCCACCCAATAGCTTTCCTTCCTCAGGAAGTCTCCCCAGCCTTCATCCCCATGATCAGCCCTTTCTCTGATCTCTCATGACCATGAAGATAGTGACATACAACTTGACCCATTACTATCAAAAGAGGAAATGAGTTTCATTATTGGTGTCTTCCCACTCAAGCTCAGCAATTGGGGTGCACATCCACCACCCCTCTAGATGTCAAAATCTTGTGCCCCTGCCTCCAGGGGGACATGGTTATGGTGGATCTTGAGAGAAATGAATATGTCCACACAAGGCAGGGTGGAGATGAGACTTGGGAAAGTCTCCGAGCTCAAGTAATGTGTCTAATGGGTGATCCTCAGGTGACCATTAAGCTGTACCCTGGAGTGACTAGAAGCTTTCAGGGCTCCTCTGACCATGGTATACCCCTTAAGTGCCAACAGTGCCCTTGGACATTACCTCAGCTCCCAGCCTGCCCCCTGATGATCTCTGGACCCTGACCTTTTCCTGTCTAGCTGGACAATGTCAGATCTTTCTGTCCCACCCTCAGCCCACCCTCCCCTCCAATGGAGAACCTGTTGTGCTCAAGGAGGGAGACAGGACTGCAGAGCTCTTCCTTAATCCTCATTCTAATCCTGTTACAGAGGAGACTGCTTCCCTCCAATGCCCTGCTTTTGAATTGGTCGCTTCATCCCTGAACACTGAATTTATGCAAGAGAGGGAGTAGTTGAAACCAGGTACTGCAACCAACACCTCTGATTGTGAATTCTATTACTTTCTAGCTGTGTAAACTCCATCTAATGTCTCAACTGCTTTGCGCATAAGTGTTTTCACTTATGATCTAGGGGTTCCAGCAGAAGCTACCGTGTGAAGAGTAAGTGAATTCATACCCACACCCCTTTGAATGGGTTTTAGTACGTGGCAAGCGCTCCATAAACATTCGCTGTGGTTATTACTTCTCCCGCTTTTCTTCCCATGATTAAAACCTGATTTCTCAAATAAAACCCAGGTGGCATCCAAAAGTTACAATTTACTGGGCACATCCAACTGGGAGGAACAAAAGCCCAACCTGAGACCCAGGCCACACATAGGGGCCCACACAAAAGCAGGAAAAGCTCTGGGACTCAGCCCTATGCACCCCAACTCACACAGCCATCACCAAGTTTACCAGATCCCCAGGCAGCACAGGGACATCTGAGACACGTTTTCACTACCATCTTAAGCATCATTCGCCTCTAATGTAAAATGAGAATTTTAGCAATGCTGCCCTCAAGGAGTGGTTGTGGAAACAAGCTGGACTAATACATGTAACAGCCCTAGCAGAGTATTTCGTGTATCTCTGCCCACTGCCTACTGTTACCTGGATGCTATGGTTTAAGGATGGTTTGGCTCCTCCAAAACTCATGCTATGCATTGGTCACCAGTGTTCTCACTCTTGTGGGACTTCACTGGCTTTGGAGAGTGAGCTGTTAGACAGAAAGCCCAGCATCCTCTCACTTTCACTAAAAAAATAATGTACTCCTTCTGTGAACATTCACTTCATCTTTCTGGGTTTTTGCCATGATATGGTTGATACAGCACGAGGCTCCCTCCAGAAACCAAGAAGATTCTGTCAAATGTGAGCAAAACTAAACAGCTTTCTTTTATAGATCTCCCAGCCTCAGGTATCTTGTTATAGCAGTAGAAAACAGACTAAGACCCTAAGTAATTCTTATTTTCTTTTAGTTGGAGTCTTTTCTTTTGCATTCTCTATTTTTCTGTGGTCTATGTATGTTGTTACCTTTATGACTAGGAAAATATAGGAAGGTGTCATGTTTTAAAGAATAATAATGATTAAAAAGAATATCAGTGCTGAGGATTTAAAGCATCAGCTCCAAAACTTTTTGATATCAGGGACCAGTTCTGTGAAAGGTAATTTTTCCACAGATAGGGATGGGCAATTGTTTCAGGATTATTCAAGTGCATTATATTTTTGAGCTCTTTATTTCTAATTATTATTACATTTTATACTATAACAATCATATAATCAAATAATTGTACAGCTCATCATGATGCAGAATCAGTAGGAGCCTTTCCTACAGCTAGATGGTCCCATCTGGGAGTTATGGGAGATGGTGACACTTGAAGTGTGTTACTAATGTCCAGTCTATTCTGTAATCTTCTTTGCATTGGTATCACTGCAGATAACCCTGCTTCTCAAAACTAGGGTGTTGGAAATGGAAGCAGATTTTTCAATGAGTTCATGGAAATCTCAGGATATTCTGCCTTGACTTTAAACCAGGAGGTAAGGATATTTAGAGTTGTCTCAAACATACATTTAAGGCCATCGTCATTTGTTATCTCAAGCAGTTAATCCTCTTTTAGCAATTAACCACACTTATTCGCAAATAGATCCATTCCTTCCCAGGTCAGAGGTCTTTTGTGGTTGGGAAGTAATGCCCAAACTCTTTTGAAAGCTGAGATAGGTGATCAGGCACAAGTTGGGAGAAAGAAGGCCCTGATTCAGTCTCATTCAAAATAGCCCCTAATGTTCAAAGCATGAAAAATCCCAAGGGTCACTCATCACCCCCATGACTGCAGCTTAGCTTAGAATGCAGCCACTATCTGTGCTAACTTAAACACAGTTGTTATTCTTCCCTGAAGTGATAGACTTAGTTCATCAAGTACACTGAGTATGTCAATGAGTAAGCAGGATTTGTGACCCATTCTATGCCACTGAAATGTGTTGCTAGTGGTGATCATTTTTCTAAAAGAAATCTTTCAAGTGGCTCTCATAATTCAAACACTTTGGCCAGCAATCTGCCTTTAGACAGCCTTCTCCCCCTGTGTGTGTAAGAGAACATGGGTGTGTTCTGTGTCCATCTCACAGACTTGCATAAACGCATGTGAATTAAGGGCATGTACTTAACGTGCTTGATAATTTTAATCACAGCCTACAAAATGTTTCTAAGTTCAAGTAATATTTTTTGATTAGCTAGCAAATCTCCATGGATAACATGGTGTTTAGACTCCCATTCAGAGGAGACCTCTTTGACCTGAGTAATAAAACCAGAAAGCTGTCCAGTCATAGCAGCTGTTCCATGTGTGTATATCAACCAAAAGAATGACCCATTCAGTTTTCTTGATATGAAATCAAAGACTTGAATAGTTCTGCTGCTGTGCTATTGATTAGCAACAAAAGTACATCTATTCTCATGCACATTCTCTTGAAAAATGTATCACCAAAAGAAAGTATGTTTCCTTGATGTCAATGTCGGTAGACTTATCAACCTGGATTATATACCACAGTAACTCATTAATCCTCTCTAACAATCGCCCCTCAATGTCCACTGCTATTTCAGCAATTCATCTAGTGATGGTGATAGTTAAAAGAGGAGTTCATACCACTTCTTGAACTGCACCCCTTCCTAAACATTCATGACAAATGCCCTTCACAGCAATCAGGATCAACTCTTCACCAATAGTGAAGGACTGTCTTAGTTACTTTTCTCACCGCTGAGACAAAATACTCAACACCCAAAGTTAAAGGAAGAAAAGTTTATTTAGCTCACAGTTTGTAAAGGTTTCAGTCCATAATCAGCTGGCCCCAAGCCAGGGTGGCACATGGCAGAGGGGCAACAATTCGTGGCAGGCAGAAGACAATAAAAGCAACAAGGGAGGAGGTGATAAACCTCTTTCTGTCCCTTATGTTGTATCCAGGATTAGGGCAGTGCTGATACAATCAGTACATTGATCCAGCAATCACCCAACCCCAATCCCAGTACCCTTAATGCCAGTATTGCAGCACCAATCAATCACTTACTCTAGATTCAGCCACCCATGAAACAAACTCTATGACCTCATGAGGCTTTAGGGGGACATCCACACACAAACCATAATAAGGACTTTTAAGCTTTAGCAATGGGACTGGCCACTAAGAATGATGCTCTCAGTGCAGATATATCTGATGCAGTGGCGGCCTTGAATAACTGCTTTTGTTTCTTGTGTTCACATTTTTTTTTTCTTTTAAAAAACTCCAGTGCAGAGCACTTGGTCTACATATGGCAAAACACTTTTGAAGATGTCATGGCTTTATTGGATAGCTGATCACCACACATCATATAAAGCAAGCTTGTAGAATTTGAATCGCCTGTTGCAATGAACCCATAACTTAAATAGGACTCTTGATATTTTTCTTTTCAATGCAACTGTCTTGTTGTTGGCACTCTTAGAGTCTGCTACTGCCTCGTTAAGTCTTTTCCCTTTTCAAAGAAGCAGTCCAGTGACATTTGTTTTTTACTCATTTTGGATAGGGTTAGCTTGTGGGATTATTGAAATTGTGACTGAGGCAATTCCACAATGTGGGAAAGAGGTGCAGATGGAAACGATACATAAAATAACAGGAAGGCCACACTCAGACTAAAGTAAGTGTCAGATTTTGACTTAATGCTTGCCACAGATGCCACACTGCTGTACAACTGAAGTGCATCAACCCACTTGTCACTATAAAGCCTGCCACCAGATGCAGCTTATCATTTGCTAATCACAGGCAGGATTTTAATATGAGTCTGCAAGCAACTGATTTATTGTGGTCTCCTTGCTGTCAAACCTCCCTGCTAATGTTAAACTCTATTGGCAGCCACTCCCCAGCACTAGCGTCACCACCTCAGCTTCACCTCATATCATCTGGCATTAAATTCTCCTAAGGAGCTAGCAGCCTACACCCCTCATATAGTTCACAGTAGGGTACATGCTACTGTAAGACTCTAATGATGCTACTCATCTGACAGGAGGTAGTAACGTGATAGGGAGTGGTTATAAATACAGATGAAGCTATGCTTCCTAATAGGCCACGGGATGAACTGCTCTGGTCCATAGCCCAAGAGGTTTGGAAGCCCTGGTTTGAATGACAGATGAGGTATATGTAGCTGGGGATAATTAAGGGTAAGCCTGAGCTTCCAAGCATGGGTAGAATCTCTCACTACGTAAGGAGGGAGCTGCATGGGTACTAAGGTTCCCAGGGGCACCATTATGAGCTTCAGGGAAATTGCCACTATTGGAAAATGTGTGAGGAAACAAAAACCAGTGATACCAGTGCACAAGACAGGAAGGTAGAGGCAGAAGTTCGCTTTCAAAATATCTGTTTTGAAACAGATCTTCCTGGGCCATAAGGAAGGCAGAGACCGAAAGTGGGCAAAATCTTTCAAAAAGAGAAAGAGACCTTTCCTTGTTACTCTCCGGGATTAGAAATGGTGTTAGAAAACAAAAACCGAAAATTTACAAGAAAAGAAATTTAAAATGACCACTGAAAGCGTGGGAGAAATGGTGAAAACAATAAAGTAAAACTAGCCAATATACACAAGGGTGGTTAAAGGCAGAAAAAGGCAGAGCCATCAAGATGTATTCTCACACAGTGAGAGGCAACAGAATTAAATTCAGTCATTCCCGAAACAACACATTTTCCTCAGACTCACTGCCCAAGGTTCCTCAGCAAACGTGATTCAGTGATGACAAATTCTTCACCTCCCTATGGAGAGCACCCCTTCCCTGGGCCCCATGTGCCCACTACTCTCTATTCTGCCAGTGGAGCCTTGATAAAGGGGAGAACAAGGGCTGATGTCCTGTCTTAAAGAAACAGCAGAACCTGGGAGAACGATCAAGTCACACCAGCTGATGTAGGCAAGAAAGTTCACAAGAAGCTTACAGAAGATATGACCCTACCCTCTCCAATATTTTTAAGAGTACCTCCAATCACATGTTTGCAGATCAGCAGACACTGAGTGGCCTTTCAGGGTGGGCAGGAATCCCACTTCTGCCAACACAAAGCAAAGGAACTCTGGGCAAGTGGCTCCCTTCCTGGAGCATGAGTTCCCTCACCTATCCAACAGGAGGGATGACAAAGGCTTTGTGCTAGGACTTAGACTGAAAATCCACAGCCCACCCCACATCCAAATCTCATGTGTCTGAAAGGTGATTAGTTCGCAGGAGTACTGCACTCACAATGGTTTGTCTATCTATCAGTTCAGAACTGAATGTGTTGTTAGGTGGGGCCTGGTTGGAGACTGGTCACTACCTGCATGACCGGGAAGGGTTTATTCTTGTCCCAGGCTCCTCACTTCTCTCTCTGCCTCCTGGCTGCCGTGGGTTGAGCATGTTTTCCTACTCTGTGCCCCCCTGCCATCCTGTTTCTGCTATGAAGCCTGCCAACCACAGACTAAAACTGTGAGCCAAAATAAACCTTTCCTCTAAGTTGCAGGTGTTAGGTACTTTATTGCAATGACAGAAAAGTGACTAAGATACCTTGTAAGGTCACTGGTAGCATTAGAAAAAGGACGTGTGGTCAAAGCCACCCCCCAGAAAGGACCAGCTGCCCCTGTTTTCAGAAAGTTAGAGAGAGACGAAAATGTGCACAGTACAATTCCTGTTGGCTGGAGAGCAAAGGCTGGAACTGAGACACACCGCTGAAACCCTTAATCCCTCTGCTTCTCCACTACCAAGCGCTCCTGGCCAGGGACAAACTTTCAGGTGGTTAAAAGTCCTCTTCTAAGTCACATAACAGGAATGGGTGTCTTCGTGGGAACGTGGGTACACAGTGAGCCTGCCCCTTGGACAAACCTTAGCAGCCCTTGTGGTTGCTTTGCACTAGGCAAGAAGAAACTTCAGACATTCATCTGTGGCTTTGGATGAAGCAGGGAACAAACAGGGCTGCTGCAGGGTGGCTCATAGGAGAACCGGGAGGTTTTGGGCTCACTGAACTGTTCTCCATGAACAGAATGACGACAACTATCCAGACATCTGAGAACATGGCTAGTTCTTCCTGCTCGTGCCCCTCTTCCAGGTTGCAACACAAGCATAAGAATTTTACGTTTGGTAACAAGTCTCATCTGATTTGGGAATTAAAAGATTGCTTCTACTCACTCAACTAAGGAGCCCCACTGTCTTTCAGGAATAACCCAGAAAACATGGCCCCTAACACTCCTTTCTTTTCCTTGTCTTGTTGGAGAGGGCATCAAGGGCTTAACTCTGAGCCATGTTTCCCCTTTGTGTCACTAAAGCAGCACCAATGCACCCAAGGTCTCTCCTTCTGCTTTTGTCAAGCTAGATCTAGGTGCAATTTAGTTGCTCTGATAATCAACAGAAATGAGCAAATAAGCCATTCATACAAAGCAAAGCAATGGAGGCATTCCATGGGAAGTGAGGATGGCACAGCTAGCAGCAGGCAAGAATTATGCTTTAATACGCCACGAGACTTGTCCAAAAGTAGGTTTCCGAAATCCCAGGAAATAGAAGCTTAGGATAAAGTTCTCGGAGGACTCAGGTGGTACACGCTAGAAATCCTGATGCTTTTCTAAATGCTTAAATAAATTTATAAACATCAGAGCCAGAGAAAATTATGAAAGGAGCCTAGAACAGGCAGTGTGCCTACAAATTTAGCAGAATAATGATGGTAGAATGGCTTCCCTCTCTCCCAGAAGAACAATATCATCCTAACAAAGTTAGGACACATTCTTAACCCTAGAGTTGGCAATAATTAAATCATAAATATGACTTTTAATAAGTCAGGAAAGCAAATATATCACTACTATAAACCTTTATAATAATCCACGGGGTTAGAATTTACGTGTGTGTCTGGTAAAATGAACATTGCCTTGCCAATGCCATTAATTTCATGAAATGGCCCGTGCTTTTACAAAGCATTCAGAAAGTAAGTGAAGAATACAATACAACTTC
This sequence comes from Chinchilla lanigera, assembly GCF_000276665.1. NCBI lineage: Eukaryota > Metazoa > Chordata > Mammalia > Rodentia > Chinchillidae > Chinchilla > Chinchilla lanigera. Next base: position 26,076,547 of record NW_004955408.1, on the reverse strand, counting down.
ATCACAACTTGATGTAAAGCAGATACGTTAGCTATAATACACATTTAGTTTGCATCAGTTTGACCTCCCTTCTAAAAATGTGGTAGATTTTGGAGAAAGCATTTCAGTAATCTTGGTGCATTTTGAAGATGGCGCAAGAAAAACTAGAAATATTATCTTTTTTCCTTTTTAGAAATTGTACTGCAGGACAGGAGGGCGTTCACCATTAGTTCTCTGCCTCAGAGGCCTGTTTCCACCCTTAAGTGGAGCAGGAGTTCCCAGGTTTAGGTGGCCGTGAGTTTTCACCATGAAGGTGTGTGGATAACAGCAGCAACATATTTCTTCTTAGAAATCCCCTTGATATTTTCAGCTTTATCCTGGATGTTTCAACTGCTGTGATGCTCACTGCAAGGCAGCCCCTGCTACTGAGGGAAATATTCAGGGTCCCCTCGCTCTAATCTGCTAACAAACAAATCTAATCTTGGGGCAGATTAGGTTATGCCAACTCAAATGTTTTAGCTTCAAGTAAAAGAAAGGCCAACTGACAAGAGAACAAACAATAAGGAGATCTACAGACTCAACTAATAGGAAGTCTAGAGGGCTCAGCAGCATCACTGGGCAATCGTTCTTTCCCTCTCCCCCGGGGCTGACTGTCCTGTGGTCACAGAATGACTGCCAATAGTCAGTGAGGCTAATGGCTTTCTTGTTCACTCTCAGAGCAGGGGTAAAAACAAAGAATCCCTTCTTGAGCTATGCTTACCAAGGCACAGATTAAGTCTCTCAGAAGCCCCTGCCAAACCTCTGCTTGCAACCTGTTGGTCAGAACTGTCTCCTTATCTCTAAACCAATAACCACGGCAAGGGGGATGGACCGTCCTTGATTGACTTAGCTACAGACCAAACAGGGCAACTCCAAGCTGAGAGTCAATCTGCTATACCGTTGCTATTACTCAATGGGGAAAAGGGAAGGTCGATGTTGGAAGGACAACCAACTGTCCACTTACAGGACCTTTCCATTTCCCTGGTTGAAAGTCGCAGCCTCTTGCCTTGCACTTTCACAGGTAGGGTCCCTGGGTCTTTTCCGGCCTGGCTGCCTTCCCCAGCACTCAGTGCTCTGGGCTGCTAATCCATGCAAAAGCATAGCCACTCCTTCAACAGCCTCCAACATTTTGCAGTGACGATAGATCAAGGAAATGGAAAAAATTCTGAAACGTGGATGGGACCTTCCTTCTCATGCACCAGGTGGTTTGCAGTCCTCTGCTTGCCTGTCCTGCATCCTTCTCCCTTTCTTTTTGTACCAGCCCCAGACACTCCTCTGGGAGCCACCCCACCCTCACTGTCAATCCCCAAGGTGAGGGAAGGCACTCCTTGCCCTTTGGTTCTAGCTATGGACTTATGGTCCTGCCTTGGCCTTCAGCATATTCCTTTCTCCTGGCCATAGCAAGTGGCTCAGAGATGGACAAGTGACCTGGGTCAGACCCAAAGTGCCAGTCATTAGATGATCACAAGAACTACTGGCAAAGAGGAGCTCTCTTAATGAACAGATACAGACCTAGAGCCACCCGGGCCACCACAAACAGACCTCCCAGGAAAGAAACAAATACAGAGGAAGCCAGGCTAAACGCGGAAAGAGACGGATGTCTAAAGACTTTGTGCAAGTATTTGGATCCAGCGGTTCTTGAAGTCAATGTTGTCTTAAGCACATCAGGTATATAAGCCCATAAATTTCTTTTTGCTTCTTCATCCAGTTGAGTTTGGGTTCTGCAATGATTTTGGTATGGCTTGTTGCAACCAAAACTTATTGCTTTTTAGTTGAGTCTTGGTCCCCAATATAGCAATGTTGAGAGGGGACTTTAAGAGGTAATTAGGTCATTAAGCATGATTGGTGCCCTTCTCACAGGAGTGGATTCTCACTCTTGTGGTATAGGATTACTTACTGCAAGAGTGAGTTGTCACAAAGGAGTTTTGTGTCTTCAGCTAGATCTTTTGCCTCAAATCTTTCCATGGGCTCTTTTCTATACGAGCCTATTTCCCCTTCCATTTAGCTATCATGCATGAAGCAACACAGGGTCCTCACCATAAGCTGAACAGATGCTAGCATTATGTTCTTGCACCTCCAGAACCATGATCTAAATAAACCTCTTTTCTTTATAAACTATTCAACCTTGGGTATTTTGTTATAGCAACAGAAAATGAACTAAAAATGTTTTTTCTTTCCCCACTGAAAGAATCTGATTAGCTTTACCAAGCAGTTATTTCTGTTCCCCCTTTCATCTTTACTGCTTAAATTTGGTGTTAGGAAAAAGCATAGAGTCTTCATGCTTCTCCATTAGAATCTCTGTTACTGGCTTCCATTGTTTTGTTGGGTCAGTTCAATAAAACATTCCAAATATTTCACAGTGGCAAAGTCCATCATTGTTGGTCAGGAAAGGTGCATAGCATGTATTTATTTATACATGCATTATTATATTTTTTGCAAATGGTTAACTTTTCATTTTTCTTAGAGAAAAAGAAATGAACATGTCACCACCTCATTTCCCCACCTCTCAAGATTTGGAGATATAATAAAGTTGAGTATTTCTGAACGTTAGAGAGTTAAAAACAACCCAAACATCTCTCTTTAAAAGAAAAAAAAAGTCTTGTCCCAGAGGGCCCACTTCCCTCAAATGCATTCCAAAGCAATGGAACTAATGCATGCACCAGGCCACATGCCATCAACTGCTGTGTGGGGGCCATCTGAAGAGCGTCCACCTCTTCTGGCCACCCCCTCTCCCAGCTGTCAGAGCTCCCACTTAGAGTCGTCATGTTCCTGAAATGATATGTGCAGGGCAGATGTCACAGGGCTCACATAAGGTATGAGGGCAGCCTTGACTCTAGAGTGCTTTGCTGCTCAGCTGTCACAGCTGATTGGGCGACAGGCCCAACTCAGGACTCAGTCTCCCTCACACAGAAGAGCTCCTGATGGCCCAACACAGCATGCGTGGCTTTCTGCACTGGCAACGCTAGTCCCAGTGCAATCACAGCCTTTATCGGTACTCTTTTTTAAAATCCTTTTTAAAAACTTGTTAAACACGTGTAACAAAATTTTCCATCTTAACTATTTTCAGCTCAATGGCATTAAGTACATTCACTCTTTATGCAACCATCGCCACTTCCATCTCCAGAGCCCCTTTGTCCTGCAAACCTGAAACCCCATACCTATTAAACAGTAGTACCCCATCTTCCCCTCTCCCCAGCCCCTGGCAACCACTATCTGACTTTCTATTTCATGAATTTGACTTCTCTATGTATCTATGTAAGTGGAATGACACAATATTTTTCTTTTTGTGATTGGCTTATTTTACTTACAATAATATCTCAGTGTTTGACCCATGTTGTGGCATGTGTCCAAATCACCTTCCTTTTTGAAGCTGAATGATATTCCACTGTACATATAGTCCACATCTTTCATCCATCTATCAGTGGACACTTGTACAACTGTGAATAATACTGCTATCAATGTAGGTGCACAAATCTCTCTTCAAGACCCTGCTTTCAACTGTTTTTGGTGTATGTCAAGAAGTATAATTGGGTCATACTGGAATCTGTTTTTAATTTTTTGAAGAATTACCATCTTATCTGACACAGTAGCTGAAACATTTTGCATTCCTACCAGCAGTGCACACAGGATTCCAGTTGTCCACATCCTCACCAACACTTGCTGTCTTTGATTTTTTTCTACAGTAGTCATACTAATGGGTGTGAGGTGGTTTTGATTTTTACTTCTTTCAGTTACCCCTGTACAGGTGATCACTACTGTAACATGCTCAAGTTGTACCATGTTTTTTGGTTTTTTTTTTTTTTTTTTAATGTATAGGAGGTAGGCTTAGAGATACATAATCCTTGGTACTGGGCCAACTCGCTCCAGATACCCTATCTTCTTCTAAGACAGAGATTCTAAGAGAGAGATTCTAATGCAGTCAGTAGTGACCACAGATTCTAAGCAATCTGTGCTATTTTCTCTTTGTCAGAAAAGGAAACAGAAATCCCTAGAAGTGTAATGCAGTGGTTAAGAAATCTGAACAGAGCACATCTAAGTTGAAAACCTGTCCCTGCCACTCAATAGCTGCATGACTGTGGAACTGTCTCTTGGCCTCTAGAGTTAAGCCTGGCTTCTTTTCATGTGCAAAGTGGAGACAGAGATAGTATTTATCTTACAGAGTTGTTTGAGAGTGAAGCTGCTTACCACGTGCCAAATGCCACACCTGGTGCAGAGTAAGTGCTCAATAAATGCTAGCAGCTGTTATGGATACTGTTCTCTTATTCTTATTAAATAACTTGCCCACATCTCATGACTAGTGAATTGAGTATCCTAACACTCAGAAAATGTTCTTGATGTGGGGGCTCTTAACTCCACTCTTCCCAATAAATGGGCCCACCTAAAAAGCCTTACCTTGCTACTATAGTCAGTTGCTTTGTTTCTAAAATAAACAGACAACTCATTCCTATTCAATTCCATGCAGGACAGAAGACAAACAGCCAGGAGAAGCTGCTAGTAATTGTGACTGCAAATTCTGACTTGTCCAAGAAGTTTGAAGATGAGAAACAAAGGTCAAGCAGGAAACAGCAAGGTGCTCAGAAGAGCAGGTCTTGCAAGTTTTTTACCTCAAGAAAGGTCACATGCTTTGATGCTATGTTCTTCCTCTGTCACTGGAGAGTTGCTTCACCCAGGAATTAATTCTATCATGCATTTGTCTGATGGTCTATGGTTTACAAATATTCTCTCACTAGATTAATACTTCTTGGGAACCTCCTCTGATCAAGCAAGATGATGTGTGAGGTGTCAGGAACATAACAAGAACAGTGCCAGAAGGTCCGCAGAGGGAAATGGACATGATTTGGGAAATCGCGCTGACCAGGGTGAAAATGGCAAGTGTGCTAAGAGCAAGGATGAAAGAAGCATGTGTTCTGAGACTCTAAGAAGGGGCCACAGCTGAGCCTAAAGGATGAGTCATGGGAAGTGTTCATCAAGGAGCAAATAAAACAGACATCTATTCTTTGCTGAGCCCCTATCTGTCTATGGGTCTCAGATATTTGCTGTGCTTATATCCTTTACCAACTGTGCCATACTTAAGTCTCATGCATTAGATGAGCTCAAGGGATTATTGAAAGTACTCATTTTGTCCATTAATAGGACAGTTGCTAAATAACGTGTACTTTCTCCTAACTACAGGACACTATGCAGCTGTAAGAAGAATTAAACAGACTTGCATAGGGTACTATGAAAATATTACCTTGGAAAGTGAAGAGATCCTAGCATGGCAAAGTATTCTTAAATGACCTTTTATGTAAGAAAAAAAATAATATACCTGTCCATAGATGTAGATATATGCAGACTGTGGGAGTTGGGGAGCACATGAGAAACTATACTAGTTTGCTAGATGTATTAGTCTGCTTTCCATTTCTGTAACAAAATACCTGATATAATCAAATTAAAGAGAAGACATTTATTTTGGCTCAAGTTTTGGAGGTTTCATTCATGGATGATTAGCCTGATGCTTTTGGGCCTGTGGCAAGGCAGAACGTCACAGTAGGAGCACTTGGCAGAGGAAGCTGCTTACTTAATGCATTCTAAAAGTGAAAAAAGATACAAAGAGACTGGATTCCCAATACACTTTCAAGGACACACCTCCAGTGACCTAACTTCTACCCACTAAGCCTCACTTCCTAAAGGTTCCACTGGCTTCCAAAAGCACCACAGGAATAGCAACGAATCTTTTAACACACGAGCCTTCAGAAGACGTTCAAAATTCAAACTACAGCACTAGGGTTGACATAAAGTACCACAAGCGATATGGCTCAGAAAACAAAAATTTGTTCTCAGCATTCTCGAGTTTAAAAGTCTGGGGTCAAGGTGTTGACAGGGTTGGCTCCTCTGAATAACCACAAGAGAAGGACCTCCTTGTCTTGTAAACAGCACTGTCTTTCTATGTCTCTCATATCACTTTCCCTCTGTACGTGCCTGTGCCAAAATTTCTCCTTCTTATAAGGGTATCAGTCATGTTGGATTAAGGCACACCATAATGACCTCACTTTAACTGGATTATCTCTATAAAGATGATCTCCAAATAAGATCATGTTCTGCAGACCTGAAGGTGAAAACCTCAACATACAAAGGTAAAAGGGTACAATTTACCCCAACACTGTTGGAAGAAGTAAGGAGACTTACCTTTCATTTTATAGTATTCTCTGTAGCATCTGAATTTTATAATAAGCATGTATTTCTATTACCAAAAAATGTTTTGAACAGAAAATCAGTTGGATATTTAAACCCTTCTCCACCTCATCAAAATCACCTGCCTAGTAAAAAGCATTAAGGATATATTGTCATGGAAATTATCTGTCTCCATATCCATGTACTTATTTGGGCTTTCAGATGTCAGCTGACCTGAAGGCTTGGCTGAATGTTCACCAGCCAGAGCATCTACATGTAGTCTCTCCAGCATGAAGGTCTTGGGGTACTGAAATATCTTTAAAGGTGCCTGATTTCTCCCAGCATAAGTTTCCCAAAAGTATTAAGCAGAAGCTACCTGTCCTTTTCTGATTCAGCCTCAGAAATTAAGGCATCACTATTGCTATACTGATTACAAGCCAGTCCCTAAGATTCAAGAGTTCAAATTTGGCCCAGAGTCAAAGGGAGGGATATGCCACAAGGATGTGGCCTTCTGAGACCTAGCTTTGGAAGGTGCCGAGTGCACGGATTATCTATTGCAGTATGGTGAGTGCTCCCTAGGTTTAACAGCTTAAAACAGTTATGCTACTACAGTGTCTATGGGTTAAGAGTTCCGGAGCAGCTTAGCAGGCTGCTGCTGACTCAGGGTTTCTTGTAAGATTGTAGCCAAGGCATCCACAAGGGCTGCACCCTTCCAAAGACTGGGCAGGTGTTGGAAGACCTGATTCCAAGGCAGTTCATTCATGTGGCTGTTGACAGAGGGCTCACTTTCTCACCTCACTATGGTGTCTCCATAGTGTTGTCTGAGTATCCTAAAAGCATGGCAGTCAGCTTCTCCCGAAAGAAAGACAGGTGGGGGGAGGGTGCTGTGCTTTTCATGGCCTATCCCTCTTGTGTTACTCAGCTTTCTATCACTGAAAAAATACCAGAGATAATCAGTTCATAAGGAGGAACATTTTACTTTGCCTCAGTTTCCAAGGTTTCAGTTCGTACCACTTGGCCCATTGTTTTGGGTCTGTGGCAAGGCAGAACATCATGGTAGAAGCATGTGGTGAAGGAGGAAATGTTTACCTCATGGGTAGCAGGGCTTGAGAGGAAGGGCCAGGATCTCCAAAATCCCCTTCCAGGGCATGTCCCTGATGACCTAACTTCTTCCCACTGCCCTAATCGCTCCACCACCTCCCACTAGCACCATAGGTTGGCAACCAAGCTCTCAACACCCAAGCCTTTAGGGGACATTCAAGATCCAAACTGCAGAACTGCCAAAGTCACACTCCATCATTTCCACTTAGTTTTGTTTGCTAGGGGTGAGTCCCTAAGTCCAGCCCACACTCAAGGGGAAGGGACATTAGACTTCACTTTCTGTAGGAAGTATCAGAGCAATTCTGAACCTTTCAGAGCATCACCCACAGCACCACTTCTGATGCACCTTACTGATTACAAGACAGCTCAGCTTAGATTCAAGAGGAGTGGGGCACAGATTCCACTTCCTGCAGGAGAACATCGTAGAATTTTCAGACAGGGACTTAGATATGGTGTCTTAATCAGCCTGGACCCCAGAATAAAGTACCCCATTCTAGGTAGCTTAAACAATAGGAATTTATTTTAACACAGTTCTGTATGCAGTTCTGGAGGGAACTCCAAGATCAAGGTGCCAATAGATTCAGTTCTTAGCTTGCAGATGACTGCCTTCATAGAGAAAAAAAAAAAAAGAAATGCACTCTGATACTCCTCATTATTATTATGAGGGTATTAATCTCATCTTGGAGACCTTACCTTTACATTGTCATCTGAATCTAATCACCTCCGCAAAGAACTCCTTGCAAGCGCCATAACATTGCAGGTCAGGGCCTCAGTATGAATTTAGGGAATACACAAATATTTACTGCATAGCAACTCCACCCTGGCCCTCCAAAATTCTTTCATTTTCACATGCCCAATGCATTCATTCTATTCCAATAGTCCCAAAAGATTTAATGAGCCCCAGGATCAACTCTAAAGTCTAAAATCTCATCTAAATTTTGTGTAAATCAGGTGCTCATAGCACACAAGAATAGTTATCTCTCAGTATCCATAGAAGACTGGTACCAGGACCCCCAAGGATACCCCAATTCACTTGTAGTCAGGTGAGTTATATAAAATTACATACCATCTGCGTATAACCTACATAGGTTCATTCCCCTGTGTACTTTAAATCATCTCTAAATGAATCCTGGTGACTAATACAGTGGAAATGCTACCTAAATAGTTGTTACACTGTATCATTTAGGGAATAATGATAAGAGAACAAAACCTGTACATTTTGAGATGCAGGTTGTCAAAGTATATTTTATCCAAGGCTAGTTGGATCCACCGGTGTGGAACTGTGGGATGCCAAGAGGTAACTTTAGTTTAAGACATTATCCCAGGAAGCACAAAAAAGAGAAGTGAGGCACAAACAGAAGAGCAAGCAATGGGCTGGGTACAGTTTTGGACAGCTGGAGCTCAGTCCTTCTGAGGGCTCTTCAGAACCCATCTAGAGCATCCCTCTGCCCAGGACAACTCAAATATAGAGATGTTGGGGCATTTATCCACTGGTTCTCATCCAAAATTAGTTCACTTGTCCCCTAGAAAAAGCCCTCAAGTGATGTGAGCTAGTTAAAAGTCTTCAGTGTTTGATCTGCTATAAATCCAGCTTGCCTTTACTTTTAGCCAAAACTATTCCTCACACACCATATATTTCATTTTTTCTATTATCCTCTGTTGTAGTTTGGGGTTTTACAAGGGAAACACTACAATACAGGACACATAGTTATAAGATTATTTTATAATAATCACTCAAAGAATCATATACATAAAGAGTACAGGAAATCTGTCCACACACTAAAGACCAAAGAATCCAGCTGAGAGCCTGGATCCCACAATAATGTCCTGTATGAGTCCAGCTGAAGACCTAGACCCCATAACAATGCCCCCCATGAGTCCACCTGGAGGCCCAGAGCTCATGACAATGTCTCATGCAGGCCTGTTTCAAGGATCTATGCTGGGGAAGCTCAAAGGCCGATGGTGGAACCTAGAACGTCAGCGGGGTGAAGAATCTGTGTTAGCAGGCTGAGGGATCTGCACTGGAGCCAGGAAGCAATGATCAAAGTAAGAGCCAGAGCTCCCCTGCAAAGTACCATAGCCATCCTCAGCAACAGTGAGGTCCTGAGCTCCTGCAATGATGGAAACAGCCGAGTTCCTAGCAGGAAAGCTAACACACAAGCTTCTCCAGGAGACTGGCAGTGCGCCATCTTCCCGGAGACCGGAAGCAATGCTCAAAGTGAGGACCAGGGTTCTCCCAAAGTGAACTGTAGCCACTCTCAGTGACAACAAGGTCCCGAGCTCCTTCAACAATGAGAACAGCCGAGTTCATCAGGAAAGCCATCATGACAAGCTCCTCCAGGAAAACCAACAGCCCCCTACAGCCTCTCCACTTCTTCTCCAGTTCTGCTTCTTATGCTGCTGGCAACAATCCTCAAGTGGGCCTCCTATACCCAGTCCCAACTGGTTGGGTTCAGCTGGGTGTTACAAGCTGACCACCAGTTGTCAATCCACCACACCCTCCAGGAGACCTACTATTATTCCCACAAGATAGCTAAGAAAACTGATACTCAGAAAAATAAAACGACATGTACACGATCACACAGCTAGTAGAGATGGAAGGGTACTTAAACCTTCTGACTGCAGCCCCTGCAGTACAGTATTCTACAGTGCTAGCAGAGGATAGCCCCTGCCTCTCCTCACCAAGTCTTTTCCACAAGTTGTACCTCATACAGTTATGTTCAGTTCCCAAACACCATGAAGCACTAGGTTGCCAACTGCTCCTCCTAGCACAGTGCCATGTGAGAGATAGTACCACAACAGTATCAGTGTGGTGGCCTTTGCTGTCCCTGTTCCAGGGCAGAGGTCCTCAGAGCATCCTTTCTTTGCATCTCTGCCTTGACTGTACTGATCTCCTCCTCCATAGGAAATTCTTGTCTAACAAGTACCCTAGAACTTCTTATTATGTCACCACAGACACACATTCTGGAAATCTTCAAAATAGTGGTTATGAAAATTATGTAATAACACTAGAACATTGTATGTTAAGTGGAAAAGCAGGATACAAATTGCATGCACAGAGATATGAAATGACACAGATATGCACATAAAAATCAAAGCAAAAACACTAGAATGCTTGCTGTGATTGCAGTGGAGTGGTTAAGATTGTGGATAACATTTTTCTTATTTTGTTTTCCATATTTTCTGTTATGTACATATAATGAAAAATGGGTTAAAAGGTTTTAAAAACTCTGGCATTATTTATATGGCCCCTCTCCTGAGATGCAGCCTAACAGAATATGCTATTTAAAGGAATGACTTAAGGACCTCAATTGCTTGAGTTCAAGTCCAAGTCCAAATATTTAATAGGTGCATGATCCTCACCAAGTTCTGTGTCTCAATTTACTTATCTGTAAAATGGGTCTGATTAAAGTACCTGTTTCACAGTGTGACTTTGAGGATCAAACAAGTTAATATTTGAAAGACACTTAGAATGCTACCCAAGAGACTGTTAAATATGTCTTCTCCCTGAGCAGGGAGGCTCCTTGAAAGGGGCTTCCACGTTTCTTTCAGAAGGGTGCAACTAGTAAAAGTTGCAAAGAAATGGTTTTTACTCTACTTAAAGACCCTCTTGACCTCAAAACCAAGCAGAATGGAGGTGACCTTAGCAACTCAGCGCTGTATGGGTGTGTCATAGATACTCTTCGATACTGAATATCTTAAGAAGCAACCACATATAAGACACTGGCCAAAATCAAGCAAAGGAAAGATGAGCAAAACTTGCTCTTACAGAGAGAGGCCCCTCACAAGTCCTCCCCTGTCACAAACAGGATGCCACCCCCTAGCGGTCAGGAGGTAACACTATGACTCCTCACCTGAGTCCCTACACATGGTGCATAGCTATTGCTGGTGACCTTCAGCTGGTTTTGTTTTTGTCAAACATGTCAGAAGAGAATCCAGAGTGGCTTCCTTCCCCATCGCTGTGGCCTGCAAAGCCCAAAGACGTTTTCCAGGATCTAGTACTTGCCTGTTTGTCATACAAATCCACTTTATGAAACCGGTCTCCTGAGTAGGGCACTTTTTATTGCCTGTGACACTTGCATACACATTTCTTCTGTTTAGAGACAGGGAATTTCTCAAAAAGAAAGTTTAGAATATGTTTGAAATGGGTGGGAATTTAACTTAACTCTTGATGTTTCATGCCCTTCATTTTATGGGTGGGTGGAAGTTTCAACATTTATAATAGTGCCTGGACCAGAGTGGATGAATAACAAATACATTATGAGGACCAGGTGTCACTTTTTATCCTTGCCATGACTTTAGCAATGATCTTATCACAAGATCATTATTTCTCAATTTGGTGTTGGAAAAATATCCATGAAAACAATGCCACATTATGAGCAATCTTCCTTTGTTCCATGTTTTATATATTATTTTCCAATGGAGAAAGAGAGAAATAAAGGCAGAAAGAGAGAGGAGAAGAAAAGTGAAAGGCAGAAGAGGAAGAGGAAAGGAAAATATAAATAGTCTAGTGCAGGATTAGGCAAAGAATCAAATGGCTTTGGTATGTAGGCTTTGACAGTCATTAATTCACTGTGCCAACTGTTCAGTTCTGCTAACGACATTCCCAAATGAATGGATAGATTTAGTTTCCAATAAAACTTTATTTACAGAACAATTGACAGCTTGGATTTGGCCATCCTTTCATCTAATGCAAGAATGCTGACATTGCTTATTCCTTGTACGCAGTAGAAGTGGTTAATTGATCATGGTGTCAGTTAACTGCCCAAATTCGAAATATAGCATCCAAAAATTTGCTTAATCCTTCCAAGCATCGGTATTCTCATCTTTAAAATGGAGACAGTAGCAGTGGGTGCCTCAGGGATTATTGTAGGAATCAAAGAAGACACTTAACATAGCAAGCAGCACTGAATGAGCACACTGTAAATGTTAGCTACCTTCATCGTCATCTTCACTGTCATCGTCATTTGCAGCAGTTGACGAATCAACTCTTGAGCATTAGATGAGGTAATGAGCACTAGGGCACACTGAAGTGACCCTCACTGTGCAAAAGGAAGGCAGGTTTGACTGGAGTCTCAGGTGCATGACAATGTGCCATTCCCTCACCCTCCACGGCTGAAGTTCCAGGGAAAGGTGGATCTACCCTTGTGGTCACGCATTAGGGAAACTGACGCACTGGAAAACTCAGGAGAATCATTAAAGCTGGTAACTTACTTAGTGATGGAGGCTCATCCAGCTCCCCTCTTTCCACCCTCTTTGTCCACTTTTCTGTCTCCCATCAGCATCTTTGGGTTCCAGTGACCTTACTGGGCCCTGTGTTCTCAGGGAGTTCTGAAAGTCTCCAGGAAATAGACTGCACTTCTGAAGTTTGTTTCATATATTACCCCTTGCACTTCCCATAGTGATTTCTGGTATTCAGTATCTTCTGCCTTATCTATTACAACAACTCCTTGGACTTGAATTTCTCCCCACTCAGTATCCATTGTCCATCCTCATCCTGAACGATCTTTATAAACTCTGTATCTCTTTGTCTGGTCAGAATCTTGCATTTTTAAAATTGCACATTAGGCTCCCATCAAACCACCGGTTCTAGCTCAAGTTCTTCCCACGCCTTGTCCTTCCACAGCACCTCTGACTAACTCTCTGCGGAGCTCTACAGGCTCCTCACAGCAGGACTCAATAGTACATCCATTTCCTGGAGCTGGGACTCACAGATCTCTGCAGGCTCTTGGCAGGACAGTCGCTCTTCCACTGCCACACACATGCACACACACCTGCCCTCATCATCTCTACATTTTGTTCTAAGACATCTTCAAGGCCGGTTCTGTCATACAGCAGCCACTGCCCGCAGCCATCCCCCATCACCTGGTCTTTCATCCCAAAAGATCTCTGAGTACCCGCTGTGACTCCAGCTCACTGCTTCTCCCCAGTCTCCCAGTCTCTCCATGGAACCATGACTTCCACTGTCCATTCTTAGAAAAAAGCTCCATTCTCACCCTCTTCTCCAAGTCTGCCCTTTGCCTTCTTGTCCTTAACCAAATCCCAAGTTTCTCCTGAGGACTCTGCTCCCTCTGCTGCCTGCTTAGGGCAGTTGTTTACTTTCCCAAACTCCTTGCTTCGCCAATCAGAGAGGGAGGAGGCATCTTCCTAGCCATTCTCAAGTGTTTTATCACACTGAATTCCCTAAAAGGCTCAGGGATTCTGGTACCACCTGACTATGTACTCAGCCCCTCCTCTACCCCAACTTGCTTTTGGCATGATAATAGTGATATTGGCAGGATGGTCATAATCTGCTTGCATGTTTTAAGCACTTTCTGTTCATCAATTCATTTAAGCCTCACAAAACCCCAGTAGGTTGATATGACTATTGTCCTCATTTCACAGATAAAGAAACTAAACCACAAAGAGTTTGTCTTTCACCAATCACTTGGGTAAGAGATTTGGAAGAGACACTGGTAACCTTATTTACTGAAACACTAATCATAATATCCAAGATGAGGAAACAACCTAAGTGTCCATCAGATGAATAAGTAAAGATAATGTAGTCCACACATAGTATTCCGCCTTAAGAAAAAGAAATCCTGTCATTTGCAAAAACATGGATGGACTTGGAGGACATTATGTCAAAGTGAAATAAGCCAGACACAGAAAAACAAATGCTGTATGATCTCATTTATATGTGGAATCTAAAAAAGTCAAACTCATAGAAGCAGAGAATAGAATGGTGGTTACCAGAGTCTGGAGGGTAGAAGGGGGTGAGATGTTGGTCAAAGAGCAATAAGTTTAAGAGTTCTATTGTACCACATGGTGATTATAGTTAATCACAATGTATTACAATCTTGAAAATCACTAAGGGTAGATTTTAAGTGTTCCCATCATAAAAAATAACCATGTGAGGTAATATGTATGTTAATTAGCTCAATTTTCTCATTCCATAATGTACACATATTTCAAAACATCATGTTGTACATAATGAACACATATAATTTTTGTCAATTTAAGAAATTAATTTTTAAAAAGAGTCAAACTCAGGGAATTGGCATGAGAGTCCAGCCACATAACCACTCCACCCACTCAGCCTTAGGGATGACAGCACTACTCACCCACTCAAGTCCTTAAAGATTTTAGTGCCTGCCTCACTATCACTTTTTCCAAAAGCTACTCTTGTCATAATGCTTGATGGTTTGATTCCATGAAGATAGTTTTCCCAACACCCTTTCCTCTTAGTTCCTCAATATCCTTATCTCCAACTTCTTCATTGTTATAGACTTGACGTAAAATGTCCCCTAAAATGTCCATGTGTGTAGGAGGTGACTGGATCACTAGAACACTATGCTCATCAGTGGATCTACTCATTGATGAGTTTAGTAGCTGAAGGTACTCTTAGGCAGAGGGGCCTGGTTGGAGATAGATCACAATAAGCATGACCTGAAAGGCTATATTCTTATCCCCAGCTTCTCCCTTCTCCCTCTGCTTCCTGGCTACTATGGGTTGAGGATATTTTTCTCTACCATGCCCCTCTGCCATGTTGTTTTGGCCTTGAAGCCAGCTGACCACCAACTGAAACAATGGGCTAAAATACACTCCTCCCCCATTAATTTGAAGGCATTGACTATTTTGTCTCAATGATGAGAAAGTGACTAAGTCAGATCTTGGTACCAGAAGAGTGGTTGCCATGACTATACCTGACTGTATGTTCAGAAGTCTTTGGAGAGGCTAGCTAGAGAAGCCCTAGAATGTTCTAACCCAAACTTGATAGGAGGTTCTAGTCAGAACTCAGAATAGCAGAATACTGATAGAAATGCATACAATAAAGGCCAAGCTCAAGAGGTTTCACTTGGGAACAAAGATTCTTTGTCAGTGGGACTAGAGTCCATGTGTGTTTTTCTCTGGCAAAAAAAAAATGTCTACAGTTTTGCCCGTGTTCTTAGACTTTGTGGGAGACTGAGATCAAGGACAATCAACTAATAAATCTGGTGGAAGATATTTTAAGGCAACCCAATGCTGAGGGTGTGAGATGAGTACTCCTGGCCACCTTTAACCAAATCTATAGTGAAAATCAGGAAAAAATGCTAGAGCTATGTGATTTGAGAAATTTGGAATTTTTCCAGAAAGAAAATTAAAAACATTTGCATTTTTTAAAAACCAAGTACTTTACATTAGGATAATAGGAAAGACGTTTTGCAGACATCTCAAGAATCAGCAAGGCCACACCCTTTGCAGGCTCAGGGATATAAAACTATAAATCTTTCATTTGGGAAGAGAGTCCTTGGGCACCCTGCTCAAGAAAGACTGTGTAGGGAACTGGCTTTCCAGGATTCACTTCACAGTGTTGAACCATTCAGGCACTCAGAAGCCAATGAAGCCATGATCCAAGGGTTCCTGGTTATTGCACAATCTGGCAGCAGACCTTGGAGTCATCCACATGGTGCTGGTTTTATGTACACACAGAATGTAAGAATTATGGGATCAGGGAGGCTTCCACCCAGATTTTAGAAGAAGGTCTGGGAGACCAGGAAGTGTGCTCCTGAGAAGGAAGTGCATGAAGCTATTAAAATAAAGCCAAAAGTGCAGTGGCAACCTCAGGAAGTTGCAGATAGCCAGGACTATGGAGTATCTGCTAGGAAAAGCTGCAGGCAATGAGCAGGAGCACTACAAGAGAGAGGCCATGAGCACTGCAATTGGCAATACCATAGGAGCAGAGCCACCCAAGCCCTTTGGAGTGCACATCTCACCACAACCTACCCTAAGGATTTACTGTTTGTGGGTTTTAACCTTGTTTTTGTCTGATTTCTTTCTATGCTCTTATTTCTTCCTTTTGGAATGGAAATGTTTGCCCCGTGACATCATATGTTGGAAGTGTTTAACTTTCTTTTTTATTTTATTCTTAGCTGTAAGTTAAGAATTTGCCTTGAGTCTCCAAGGAGACTTTGGACTTAGACTTTTCAGCAATGTTGAAACTGTTAAGACTTCAACTCTTAGAAGTGGACTAAATACATTCTGCATGATGAAAGGGACCCAAGTCTTTGGGGGCCAGGGGCAAAATGTTATAGTACTCCAAAATTCTCATGTGTGTGGAAAGTGATTAGACCACAGAGTTGGTATGCTCATCACTGGATTCATTCATTTATGAGTTCAGTAGCTGAATGTTCTGTTTGAAGGTGGCAACCATTTGGAGGTGGATCACTGGAGACATGACTGGAAGGCTGTACTCTTTCCACGGGTTCCTACCTTTTCTCTGCTTCCTGGCTCCTATGGTTGAATACCTTTTCCTCCACTATACTGCTCTACCACAGTGTTTCTGCTTAGAGTCAGCTGACCATGAACTAAAAATATAAGCCAAAATAAACATCTCCTCCTTTAATTTGTATGTATTGTGTATCTTGTCCCTGAGATGAGAAAGTGACTAAGACTCAATCTTCATCTTACGCCTTTGGTTGGATGCTTAGAATTTGTCATTAGCAATAATTACATGTTATGGACTGAACATTTGTGCCTCCTAAAATCCATTTGTTAAAATCTTCACCTTCCCTCAATATAATAGTTTGTAGATGTGAGGCCTTTGGAGGGTAGGCATGAGAGTAGGAGCCTCACGATGAGAGTAGCGATAATTTCTTTTTTAAAGATACCACAAAACTTTCTCCCTCACCCCATCTGTTATGGTTGCATCTAGATGACCCCCCAAAGCCTCCTGCAGTCACAGGTGGGACTTTTCAGAGGTGGCTGGATTTGCAGTGTGTGATGCCGGGATCAAAGGTGTGTGCTTACTAAATTAATCTACTGATTGGTTTGGCATACTTCTGGGTAGGACTAAGAGTGCCCCACATTAGGGGCTGGGGCTTTAGCTCAGCGGCACAGCACCTGCCTGGCAAGCGCAACATCGTGAGTTTGATTTCCGGTACCGGAAAAAAAAAAAAAAACTAAAAAAAAAGAGTGCCCCACATTAACTGAACAACTACTGCCCAGTCTCTTTCCTCCCATTTTCTCAAATTCACACTGTCAAGCTTCCAAACCCACCTCTTCTGAAATTTCTCCTTCCAAGGCCACCAATCACCCTCATAATGTTCAATCCAGTATTCAGTGGTCACCCCATTGCCTTGACCTTTTGGCAGCATTTGAAAAAGATAACTACTCTTCCTTCTTGAAATATACCAGGATGCAAAAAATCAAATATTTTAAAAATATATATTACTGAATCACTAGATTATGCACAGGCAGGCAGTCAATACTTGTATTCTTCCAGGAGTTATCACAGTCATTTCTACCATCTTACAAATATTCAATATGCATCCCACATGTCACACACTCATGTTCATTCAGAAGTTATATATCAGACCTGTGTAGCATATCGCAGTTGGATAACTAGAATAGCAGCCATGATATAAATTTTTATATCCTCGAGGTTGGGCTGAATATATGAAACAAACCAAAATTCTTGTATAAATTATTTTTATTACTATGTAAGGATAAAACTGCTACCATGTGTAATTTGTCTTTATTTTCTCTGTACTGTCTTCACTTTCCTTCTAGAACATGTGCTTACCAAGTTTTCATATTTACTCCTCCCATTGCTCCTCCTCAATCCTTTTCCTTGGTTTCTTTCCCTTTCCCTGAGTTTGTAACATGCGACCAAGAACTCTATCCCTGTTTCTTCTCCTCTATGTCTACTCTCACTCCTTGCTGTACTCATTCAGAGTCTTGGTTTTAAGAACAGTACCATCTATAAGCCCATGTCTCCCTGTATAGAAGTCCAGTTCAGGTAACAAGTGCACATAACCAGCCACCAACTTGACATTGCCACCTGCTGTTTAACAGACATCTCCAACTCACCTTCCCCATGCTCCTCCCCAGTAAGCCTCATTCTCCTGGTCTTTCTCCTTTCAGAAGATAGCAATTCCATTCTTCCATTACTCAATCCATATTAAAGTCTTCCTCACTAATTATTAGTAAATAATATTAAAGTCATTTTATTAAAGTCTTATTAAAGTCTTCCTTACTCCTCCCTTTCTCCCACAGACCACATCTGATCCTTTAGTGCTATGGTTTAGAAGTAGTTTGTCCCTCCCATACTCATCCTGAGATTTGATCCCCAAAGTAGAAGTGTTGGGAGGTGGGGTCTTGCAGAGGTAACTAGGTCATGAGTGTGTTAATGTCTTCACAAGAGGCTGGGTTAGTTCTGGAAACTGATGAGTTCTAATGATGGACTGTTTTAAAGCAAACCTGGCAATCCCCACAATCTACTTTTACCTGTGCTCCTTCACACATGCCCACTTCCCCTTCCTCCTTCTCCCTCATCATATCCTCACCAAAACACAAGCAGACACCAGCATTGTCCCACCCTCCAGAACCATGAGCCAAAATAAACCTCTTTTCTTCATAAATTACTCAGTCTCAGTACTTTGTTATAGCAACAGAAAATGGACTGAGACATTCAGCAGACTCCACCTTGACGGCATGACAACCTCTTGCCCTTGCCAATATGTCTACTGTAGGTAAGGTGGCCTCATTTATCACCTGGATTAGCACAATAGCTTTTTTTTTTTTTCAAGATCTCCCTTATCATTCTTACCCCTTGTCTTAATTTCCTAGGTCTGCTATAATAAATTACCTCAAACTTGATCATTTATAACACTAGAAATTCATTATGTCAGAGTATAAGGTGCTAAAAGTAAGAAATCAGTGTCAGCAGGTCCATGCTCCCTTAAACACTCTCAAAGAGAATCCTTCCCTTACCTTTTCCATCTTCTGGGGACATTAGTCCTCTCTTGGCCTGTGACCACAATGATGTATACTCTGCTCCTGTTTTTACATGGCTTCTCCTCTGTATGTCTCTCTCTTCCAGATAACCCAAAATGACCTCATCCCAAGATTGTTAACTTAATTACATCTGTGAAGACCTTTGTTCCAAACAATAGAACATTCAAGGATTCTGAGGGTGCATATATGTGTACATATCTGGCATAAGGCCACCATTCAACCCACTAATCCCATTTGGGTCTATTTTCATTCTGTGGCCAGAAGGGACCTCTAAAACCACACATCAAATTGTGTCGTGCCTTGATAGCTCATCAAAGTAAAGTCAAAGGTCTTCACCATAGCTTAGAAGACCCAAAAGATATGGTTCCCACTCAATTTTTGGTCATATTTCTTCCCCTCACCCCTTACTCACTCTGCTCTCTCCCTGCTTTCCCATGTTCCATTCTCACCCCTATCTCCAATATGACAAGCATGGTCCCAGTTGTGACCTCTGTTCTTGCTATTGGCTGCTCCTCTGTGAGACTAGCATTCTTCCCAGCATGGTTGGTTCACCTCGCGCTTCCTCTCCTGTCTCTTCTGCGTCATCACCCCCTCAGACAGGTCTTCCCGCTGCTCCTGCCATTATCTAGCCCCCTTTCTTCTTGCAATTTCTCTGCACTCCACTTATAGCCTCTTCCATCATCAACTGCATATAGCTTATTCATTGTCTGCCTCCCTTCCTAGGTGGAAGGGGCTTTGTCACATTTCTGCCTCCCAGAACAGAGCTTGGTGAATAGTGGATGTTTTACAATTATAATGGCTAAAACTTTCCCAGTGATCTCTGGGCAGAGTTTACCTCCCAATTCACAGATGCTACCTCCTTTCCTCAGCCTCTCCTTCTTCCCTCCCTCCCCTCTTCCCCTTTTTTCTCCTTCTCTTTCTCCTCCTTTTTCTGTTCCTCTTTCTCTGCTCCTTCTTCCTCTTCCTCATCTTCTTCCTCTTCCCACTCCTCCTCCTCTTCTTCTTGTTCTTATTCTTCTTGTTCTTCTTTTCTTCTTCCCCTTCTCCTCCTCCTCCTCTTCCTGCTCCTTCTTCTTCTTCTTCCTCTTCAATTCAATGATGGGAGTGAAACCTAGGGCTTATGCACACAAGACAAGTGTTCTGCCATTGAGCTGTCCCTTTGGCCCTGCTTCTTTAATCAAAATGATGAAGGGAAACACAGGATAACGACTGAGTTCAGGAGTCTATGAGCACACATATGCATGTTCCTGACACAGTACTCAAGGCACCATCTCATCATGGCCTGTGACATTTCTTGCTCATCTGTAAGACTAGCAGCTCTCCTGGGATGAATTCCAGGGTAACGCATTCAAGTGCTTCCTAAGGTCTTTGAGCATTTATTGCAAAGAAGTGATTCTATTAGTGGATATTTCCAACACTCGAGAAGACCAGCAAAGGATGATGTTTTGGCTGTGCGGGTGTATTCATGCAGGTTATTCTAGTTCCAAGTAGCAGAAAACCCAACTCACATTATCGTTTAAAGGAAACTAAAGACTTTGGAGGTAGAACAGGATCTGATCCAGCAGCTGAGTGATGTCCCTCAGCAACTCTTTCCTTCCACTTCTTTTTGGACCTTCTCAGTCTGTTTCCATCTATGGTTCCTCTCAGTTACAAGAAAACTAACAAAATTCACCTTCCTCATTCATATCGCAAGGACGAAATAGTCTCTCTTCCTCTATAACCTTCAAAACCCTCCTGAGTTTCCCCTTTTTGATCTACTCACACCATATTCCCACTCCTGAACTAACTTAGTATAGCTAGAATTAGGCCAACTGCGTTCAACAAATCTGCTTCTGGATCTGAGGGTAGGGATGGGATCACCTAAATTACATACTGGGAAACTTGGGGTCCCTTTAGGAAGGAGGAAAGCAAATGGAGGCTAAGAGTATGACCAACAATTCTTAGCACACTGGATCTTCTGGAACCTCCAACACTCTGGGTACCCACAGTCAAGTCATGGCTTTTCTATGATATGAGAGAACCTAACCAAGACTTGGGAATGTCTCTTTTACAAATTAGTGGTGAACAGTCCAAGCATGCAATTTAGTATTGAATTCTCTATAAACATACAAATACGCATACTCACAGAACATCCCATGGCATTAAGTTCTTCAGGCAGATCCCTTTTCCACTAGCCCATCTTGTGCCAACAGACCTCTGGTTACAGGACGTGCCAAATGATGGAGTCGAAATGTTCCATCATAATTGAAGCAGATTCTCAGCAGTGGCTTTGCCCTACATGCAGTGTGGAATGCCTTTATGTAAGTGCATATCTATGTATGTTGACCCACAGCATCAATCTTGAAGGTTCTTGCTCCCTTTTTTCTCTCTCATGCCTGTCCCCCAGGATTAACAGAAACTAAATGTAACAGAAATCTTGACAGTTAAGTAAACTTCCTATTTCAAAATGATTTGAAGATCCCCAAAAGCTTTCTTGTCTCCTGTTCTTCTCCCATGAACCTGTCTGGTGTCTAAAATCTGGGCAAGCCTTCAGATTTGAGATCTTTAAAAGGAAATATATTTATAGTGTATAATACTCTATATAAGATATATAATACTTATTTGGTATATTTATAGTATCTAGTACTATAATACATATTTATATATTAATATAATAGGTACTTGCACAGTCAATGTATGGTATACAGTATAGCATGCAGTACAACATATTGTATTATACTCTGTTATCTATTGATAAGTCAGCAGGCATTAACTCCCAACAGTGTTAGAGACCCTAAGGAGATGAAGCCCTGTAGTGTTAATAAGGAAAGGGGAGGGCTTTATCCAAAGTCTAGACCAAAGGATGGCCAAAGATGCCTAAGAATTAGGTAAAGAATCTAAATAAGAGATATAATTGTTTTTTATCAGAATGATGGAATGCAACCTGGGGCAGTGATGAAACCCTGGAAGCTGACCTGCTGGGGGAGATTTCAGCTCTAACTAACTGTGTGAACCTGGACATTCCTTCAACTCTTCATTCTCAATGTCACTATCAACAAAAATGAGGATTGCATCATGACCTTGTAGGAAAATTTTTTCAATAATTTCATAGTATTGTATATACTTTATATTGTTAGTAGTATATTATGATAATATAACACATACACTTATAATTATAACATCATATATAGGCATACAATATAGTTTAGTAAACAATAAAAATATGTATTATATAGAATATATATAGTATATAGTACTAAAACACATATGTATCATGTACTTACACATTAAGTATAATTTATACTTATATGCTTATAGAATAGTATATAGTATAATAACATAATATATTAGTAACAATCCTTGTAAGGTTGTTGGGTGATTAAATGACATGCTTGACACATTCTGAAACACTGATCTCATTTCTGCATTCCCCTCGGGTAGTGTCTTGCACCCACCTTTGTCATGGTGCCAGGGAACATGGAGGAGCCTTCACTGCCCTTGGCTTTGGATTGCATGATCACTTGCCCCAAGAGAAACTAGTGAAGGTCCAACATGTACCTCTGTCACTAGCACTGCCCTCTTGTGGTCCTGCCCCAGCTCCAGGAAGCAGCTTGTCTAAGAATAGTGAGCATCACATGGAACAGATGAGGACCCTATCTACATCCTGCTCACCCTAGCCAGGCCCCACCAAGGTCAGGCAAACCCCAAGCAAATTGCAGATGGGTTAGCTGTGCACTCCTAAGATTCAGTGGGTGCTTATTACATAGTCAAAGCTGAGTGCATAACAAATACTTAATAAGCCTTTGCTATTCTTATTATGACTGCTGGCATAATAAATTGTACATGACTGGTACAAGGAAGGAGTTCATTTGAAATGTCAGTTGGGTGATATTTATCTCATCTTTCCTGTTTGGGCTCTGAGCCAGTAGACACCCATCTGTGGTTGACCAAGAAAATCATTAACACACTCCCCCTCTGATCAATAGTAGTTTGTCACAACTTCTCTACTGCATGGCATTTTCTGCCCACCAGTTTTGGCAATGTGTATGGACAGCCGTCCATGTTTGCTGGGCAAGGAGACCTATGTAGTGAGTGGAGCAGTTGAGGCCATGCATTACAGCAAGGGGACGGACAACAGGTAAGACATACAGAAACAAGAAAACAAAGACTACCATGTGACCAGGCAGCAATCACTGGGGACGTGAATTAGAGTCACTTCGGGAGACTGAGAGAAAGAAAAGAGAAACAGGTGAGATGCAGTAAGATGGGAAAGAGCATTCCAAGGAGAAAAGGCAGGTGGCACACGTGTAAGGAGCCGAAAGTAGTCATGTGGCCAGAAAGCATAGGAGGAGAGGAGGTTGAGAGAAGAATGGGGTTCCTAGGAGGACGCATTACAGGTGGAGGCAAGGAATCTGGATTTCACTCCCAGGGAAATGAGAAGACTCTGAAGAATATCAGGCATGAGAATGAAGATGCCCAGTGGGAGGCTAGCTAGGAAGTGCACCACTGTCCAGGGGAGACTTAGCAGTGTGAGGGAGCAGAACAATGGCCACAGAGAGGGACACAGTGGCTGTGGTTGTAAGTGTACTAGAGGTGTACTTTGGAGCTAGAATAGTCAGGATATTAGTCCCAAGTGAACCTCACAAGCAGAAATGTGGGTATCACGGAGAAACTCCTAGAAGCATTTCTGGCTAGTGGAGGGCTACTTCAAAACGAGAACAACCCCAAGAAAAAGGCAAATTTGGTTCTGGTCATCACCTACTGTCTTGCTATAGCCATCTGAGAGAAGAAGGAGGAAAATTACCCAATATCTTTAGAGCCACATCAAAGTTGCACTGAGTCAAGTTTGCCATCAGGAGCCCAACAGACACCATGATGCTGAGCACAGAAAGCAGGGAGGGGTTCGTGGTGAAGGTCAGGGGCCCGCCCTGGTCCTGCTCAGCTGATGAATTGATGCACTTCTTCTCTGATTGCAGAATCCAGAATGGTACATCAGGTATTCGTTTCATCTACACCAGAGAAGACAGACCAAGTGGTGAAGCATTTGTTGAACTTGAATCGGAAGATGAAGTGAAATTGGCTTTGAAGAAGAACAGGGAAACCATGGGTCACAGATATGCTGAAGTATTCAAGTCCAACAGGGTTGAAATGGATTGGGAGCTGAAGCAGGAGTGTCCAAATAGTCTTGATACTGCCAATGATGTTTTCGTCCGGCTTAGAAGACTCCCATTTCACTGCAACAAGAAGAGATTGTTCAGTTCTTTTCAGGGTTGGAACTTGTGCCAAATGAGATGACACTGCCAGTGGACTTTCAGGGGCGGAGCTCAGGGGAGGCCTTTGTGCAGTTTGCTTCACAGCAGATAGCTGAAAAGGCCTCAACGAAACACAAGAAAAGAATAGGGCACAGGCACATTGAAATATTCAAGAGCAGCAGAGCTGAAGTCCAAACCCATTATGATACCCCTCGAAAGCTCATAGCTATGCAGCGGCCAGGTCCTTATGATAGGCCCAGGGCTGGCCAAGGATATAATAGCATTGGTAGAGGACCTGGGTTTGAAAGGATGAGGCGGGGTGCCTATGGTGGAGGGTATGGAGGCTATGATGACTATGGTGGCTATAATGATGGGTATGATTTGGGATCTGATAGGTTTCCTTACTGTTTCTCAGGAATGTGTGGTCATAGATATGGAGATGGTGGGTCTAGTTTCCAGGGCACCCCAGGGCACTGTGTACACAGGAAGAGGTTACCTTACCGAGTCACTGAGAATGATATTTATAATTTTTTCTCTTCTCTTAACCCTGTGAGAATACACATTGAAATTGGACCTGATGACAGGGATACTGGTGAGGCAGATGTTGAATTTGCTACTCATGAAGATGCGGTGGCAGCTATGGCAAAGGATAAAGCTAATGTGCAACACAGAGGTGTGGAGCTCTCCTTGAATTCCACCGCAGGGACAAGTGGAGGGGCTGATGATCACAGTTGTGTAGAACTCTTTTTGAATTCTACAGCAGGGCAAGTGGTGGTTCATATGGTAGCCAGATGATAGGAGGGATGGGCTTCTGTAATCAGTCTAGTTATGGGCATCCTGCTAACCAGGTTATGAAGGTGGTTACGGTGGGCAGAGCAATATGAGTGGATATGACCAAGTTCTGCAGGAAAACTCCAGTGATTATCAGTCAAACCTTGCTTAAGATACAGAAGGAGCACTAAATAGCTACTTTAGAAATAAAAGCTGTGCACTGTGGGGGTTGAATAGAAAGGGAAGGATGCCTAGCATATCTAGTATGATTGGAAACTGGAAAATATAGTGGATTCTGATTGCTCTTGGTCAGCTAGATTGCCTGCCCCCCTTTTTTTCTCTCCTTTCTTTCTTTTCTTTCTTTCTTTCTTTCTTTCTTTCTTTCTTTTTCTTTCTCCTTTTCTTTACTTTTGTGAGAAAATAAAAATTAAATTTATCAGTTTTACATTACAGGCTTGTGATTCATGCTTACTGTAAAGTGGAAATCAAGATTATTTTACACCTTATGTAATACTGAACACTGAAATATCACTTAGGATGTAATAAACAAATTTCAGTATTGACCATAATGTAAAACAACTTTCAGCTGTCCTCAAGTTAGTTATGTTGTAGGAGTAAACCTAAGCAGGAAGCATATTTAGGTTAAAACAGCCTCACTTACGTTATATGTTGCTCTTATACTACAGTCCATTGAAAACTTCAGATGCATGTTGAGAAACATGTTGTCTGTAAAACTCAAATGCAGGAGCTGTGTCTATGATTCAAAGTGAAAACATTTGGCATGTTTGTTAATTCTAGCTTTTTGTTTAATATACTGTAAGGCATATATTGTGCATTTAATATACTGTAAGGCATATACTGTGACAGCTTTTTTTTTTTTAAGATCTGGGACAATTTGAGATGTAATACTTTAGGAGTTTGGTCATGTCAGTTGTAAGGAATTCTGAGGCTTTGATTTAAATCTTTCCTTGTATTCTGATTTCCACTTAGATATATTGTACTAAGTGAAACTTGTTAAATAAATCTTCCTTTTAAAAACTGAAAAAGAAAAAGAAAGAAGCAAATTCTCAACCAAGTATGGTAGTACACGCCTGGATTCCCAACACTCAGAAAGGCCAAGGCGGGAGAATTGCAATTCAAACCTAAGCTGGGCAAGTTAGTAAAATTCTGCCTCAAAAAAAAAATATAAAAAGGGTGGGAGATGTATCGCAGTGAGAAGACCTTGGGTTCAAGTCCACTACCACAAACAAATAAGGGAGGAAAGAAGGAAGGCAAAGTCTTCTGCAAGGAATGTTACCTTCTACTGAATACAGTTAACATGTTTCACATGTCAAACAAGACCATACAACTGGGAGAGAAGTGATGGTCATGGTGATACTTTCTGTGAGCCACATAGTGCTGAAAGATTCCTCCCCTTAGAAATACAGAGAATAAAAGGAACCCTGATACACTGCTGTGGAAATGCAAATTAGCACAGCCGTTATGGACAGCAGTATGGAGGAATCTTAACAGATGAAAAATAGATCTACCAGATGATCCACAGATCCCAATACTGAGTGTACATCCAAAGGAAATAAACTCAGTGTCTAAAGGCGACATCTGCACTCCCACATTTGTGACAGCACTATTTGCAATAGCCAAGATAGGGAATCCACCTAATTGTCCATCAGTAGATGAATAAATAGCTAAAATGTAATGTGTATGATGGAATACCATTCAACTTTTTAAAAAAACAAGGAAATCCAGGGCCAGAAATATAGCTCAGCGGAACCACGCCTGTCTGGAAAGTACCAGGCCCTGAGTTCAATTCCTGATACCAAAAAAAAAAAAAGGAAATCCTGTCATTTGCAACAACATTCAGGGAACTGTGCTAAGTCAAATGAACCAGACACAGAAACACTGCATGATCTCCCTTTCATGGGAGTCTTAAGAAGTTCAACTCATGGAAGTAAAATAGAATCTAGTTGCCATGCCAGGCTTGGTGGCACACACTTGTAATCCCAGCACTCAAGAGGCTGAGGCAGGAGGATCCCCATGAATTCAAGGCCAGCCTGGACTACATAGCAAGACCCTATCTCAGGAAAAAA
>NW_004955408.1:26012397-26049133 GCF_000276665.1 Chinchilla lanigera | reverse complement strand
CCAAATAAATGAATAAATAATAAAATATTATATTTTAAATGTTTCCATCACTAAAAAAGGATGAAGTGATGTATATGTTAATTAGCTTGATTTAATCATTTCAGAATTTCTACAGAGAGCAAAACATTACATTGTATACCATAAATACATATAATTTGTATTCATCAAGTCAACCTTAATAATGTTGAAAATTTTAAAACTAAAGAAAATACCAAAGAAGTCAACAGCAGGTCATACAGAAAGAGTACGCTGTTGTTGAAATCACCACCCCAGCTCCATCTGTCTCCATAAGTGGTGACAACTTGTACCATGTCACTTAGGTGAGTTGGAATGTTTTCCTCAGAGTTCTCCTCCATGTATGATTCTGGGCCGCCGGAGAACTTGGGTGGAACTTGGAAGGTGAATGCGAATGTCTGGCTTCTGAGCCATGGCCACGCTCAGAAGAAAGCGTGAGCATGAGTATTGGGCAGCTCTCATACATACACAATGGCTCCCCTTCTTGGTGTGCGGGAGCAGCCAGGCAGCAGAATCCTCAGCTCCCCCTAAGTCTCTTCATCCAGCCTCTCAGAGCCTTGAGTGGATAAAGCGCTTCACAACAAAAGGTACCAGCTTCTGTGGTCTGTCCATGCCTTGTAGACAGGATACTTGAGGCGGATGAGATTGATGCAAATCTGAGTGTGTCTTTGGGAATCCCAGGTGACCTTGGTGGGTCCCAGTCCATCCTTGTGGATTCCAGCCTATCCTGATGGGTCCCAGTGCAACCTCATGAGTCTCAACCCATCTTTGTAGGTTCCAGCCCATATTTGTGCATCCTCATTCATTCTCACGGATCTCAGCCCTTTCTCATGGGTCCCAGTTCAGCCTCATATGCCCCAGTTTGCCCTGGCTTCCGCCATGTTCATGTTCATCTTCTTTCTCCATCTGCTGCTCTGAGCCTTCAGGCCCAGATCTAGATGCAAGACAGTGGTCTGACCGAGACCGTTACAGCTGCTCTCACCACTGCCCAGGGCCTGGTCCCTATAATAAATCCTTTCCTCTCTATCACCCACAGAGGTCCTGCTTCCATAATGAAACCTCACTCACACACACACACCCCTACATCAAGGGGGAATGTGGATCCAAGCATACTCCGGCAGACCCCCTTCTCCTCATCTTCTTGGAACTTTCCCAGCTTTAAAAATGAACATCCTGCTTCCCAGGAAACCCTTCCATCCTCAGCAAACAAAGAGCACTGTTTACTCTAAATAGAGCTGAACTATGCAGCTGAAGATGGGAAAGAACCTGGCGGCATCACAGGACTAGATGTGGTCAGGCTTGGGGAAATTAACACAGGGCTCTCTCTGCTCCTGGAATTTGCAGGAAGCTGTTCACTGCAGTGCAGATGGCACGGGCAGAACATGTCTCCAGTGGTGGAGTCTCTGTAAAGAGTTCCACTCGACTAAGACAAAAAATGCATTTGCTTCCTCTTGGAGCCTTTTTCTCAGTAGATGTCCAAAGTGTCCTGAAACTGAAATATCCAGGGATCATCCCACTGCTTACCACAATAACTCAGCTTCTGTGGTAGGTGTTGTAGCGATTTTAGGTCAGTGGGAAAGAGGAGAAAGGAAAACATCTAAAATTCTGGGCAAGGGCTGGGAAGCCAAGGCACAAGAACCCTGAGGGGTCATCAGAAGTGGCATCTCCTTCTCTTGCTTGAAGTTTGTCCCTCTCAAATTTTGATGATAAGTGACACTTTAGTGTCATCTCATGTCACCACACCATAGCCTACTGTTAGTCCTGTTAATTCTGTGACTCCTAAGGTACACTCTTCCACAATGTCTGTTTGCTCCCTGGGGTTGGTTCACAATTCGCCTTCCTCTGAAAGCCTTATATCACTCCTAGGAACATAAAGCCCACACTGACCCCTAAACAGTTGGTACCGGGGACATGCCTCCAGTGAGTACCATAATGGTTCAGGATAATCTTACATGGCACTGCTCCCAGTGGACTCTAACCTCTGTGTAGCTAGGATTGTCTTTCCATCCATCTGCCTAGCACAGTGCTCAGCACACAGCAGACACCGCATGCGCAGAGGAGGGAGGGAGGAAGGTAGGAGGGAGAGAGGGAGAGAGGGAGGGAGGTCTCTTTAAGGGTTTAGAAAGAAGAAAAGAACGACCTGAGATCTCTCTGTCTTCAAAAGATCAATACCTCAAATCAAAAAACAAAGTTAAAAACTTACCAGTCCCTCATACACACCCTGTCCTACCCCCAGAAAATACCAAGTCACTCATAAAATGAAGGGCAAGGCACGGTGGCATGCTCCCATAATCCCAGCACTCACTGAGGCTGAGGCATGAGGATCATGAGTTCAGGCCTAGCCTGGACAGCTTGATTATTAAATGAGACCCTGTCTCAAAATAAAAAATAAAAAAGGAAGTAGATATATATCAGTGTGAAGGCACTGGCTTCAATCCCCAGTATTGCAAAATAAAGAGGAAAAATATAAGAAAAGAAAGAAAAAAGAAAAGAAATTAGAGGGCAGGAAATGTACATGCAGTGATGGAACTACCTTCAGATATATCATGGAATCAATTTCTATGATTTATGTGCATACGCCAAAGTTGATATTTTAGATGCTTGGGTTGTTTCTCATTGTTAATACCGATGCACTTATATTAGACAGCATTGTATTTGGAGAAATTAAATGTCAGCCTTGGGTTCCCACCACCAGGAAAAACACAGCTTCCCAGGGTTCCAAACCAGCCTTATAGGCTTTATGTTTCCACAAGGAAATCCTGTTTACTCCCTAATAAAAAGAGCTTAAAGGTCTCTTCGCCAAGAAGCCCATTCAGATGCCCTAGATGGAAATGAACTTGGTCTTCTCAGTGCTTGGGGTCCTGGGAGAGGCAGAGTGCATTTGTGCTAAGAGAGTGGACCCTGGAGCCAGTCTGTCTGGATTCCAATTCCTATTTCCACTTACTGTCTCTGCACCTGTGACAGAGTCATCTCACCTCTCCTGATTCTGCTTCCTCATTTGAAAAACATGGATAATGCTATGATCTGAATGTGTCCCCAAAAATTTATAGCTTAGAAATTTAATCTCCCTTGCAATAATGTTGGAAAGTGAAAACTTTGGGTAGGCATTTAAATCCTGAGGGGTCCACCTGCTCAGTAGAATAATGCCACTAATAAAGGGCTTGACTAAGGGTGTTTTGTCCCTTTTCATCCCTTTCATCACTTCCACCAGGTGAAGATATAGTATTTATGCCCTGCAGAGGGCCCAGCAGAAAGGCACCATCTGGGAAACAGATCTGACTATCATGAGACAATGAACCTGCCTGTGCCTTGATCTTAGGCTCCCAGCATCCAGAACGATGAGAAATCAATTTTTGTTCTATATAATCACCCAGGTTGTGGTATTTTGTTATGGCAGCACAAACAGACAATGACAAACAGTAACAAATCTGCCTCCCCGGAATGCTGTAAGAATGAATTAATGGTCTCAGGCCTCCCTCCTGGGTCACATATGCAAACGCTACTGACAAAGCTGGATATGAAGAATGCACTGCACTTGCGTTGCTATCATCATCATTATCATCGTCATCATCATTAACTATTATTTCTCTCAGCACAAAGATCACAACCTTCTTCATTGGACAGCTGCCTTAGACGAGGCAGCTCAAGAAGAAAAATAGAGCCTAATCTTTGTTTTGCTCTCAGCACTGTGTAGCTCACACAGAATAAATACAAATAGATAAATATTTCCCTGATGAACATGCAGGTGCATTATTACAAAGAAGGCACTCCCTGCTCCACTGACCACAGAAGAAAAATACAATCTTAACACTGATAATATTCAACAACTTTTTCTCCTAAGAAACCTGGACTCTGACAACATCTGTATTTAGTGGCTGTGGGTCCAGCCTGGCTTCTTTTAGGCTATGAACCTCTTTAAACACACTTACCTTCTCTATCTTCTTTTGCCACAAATATAAAGGAGATGGGTCATGCGGAAGCCAAAGAGCAGAAATTAAGAGTTCATAGTTAACTGAGTAAAGAGTAATCACACAGCAGAGCAGAGACACCCACACTCAAATGTAGCCCTGCTGTCTCACCTGCCCTTGGACAAGGTTGCCCAAGGCTGTGCTTAGCATTCCTTAGCTAATAGATGGCAATAAGATCAGTCTCATGGTTGAGGCTGACCTCAAGGAGAATAAATGAGATTGCAAAAGGAAATGCATAGCTTCTAACAGAAGCTGGTATGGCTTGGATATGGTTTGAGTGTGTCCCCCTAGGGTTCATGTGTTGAAACTTCAGCCCCAGTGTGAGTCAGGAAGAGAATCAAAACTTAATCCAACTATGGTGCTTAGAGGCAGGACTGTGGAAGGTGATTAGATTAGATAAGGTCATCTGGGTGAAATACTGATAATTAATCCTGTGGTTTCATAAGAAGAGGGACAGAAGTTGGGCATGGTGGCACACACTTGTAATCCCAGCTACTCTGGAGACTGAGGCAGGAGGATCACCTGTTGGAGGCCAGTAGAGGCATCAGACCCAGCAACTGTCTGTTTCCATTTTGCTCCTTTGCCTCCTCCGTGACAAACTCCTTCCTTTGTAGATCACTGAGGTATGGCCACAGATCTCCTCGGTCCTCATCTTCTCAGCTCCAGCATCAGAAGCTGCTCCGGCCTCTGCCATCCACTGCTACACACTGAATTTTGTGCTGGAGAAGGTGACCTCTCATATCTCACCTAGGGACAACTTCATTTAGTGACTGACTTCCTAAAACTTTACAATTTCTGACCCGCAGATTTAAAATCCACTCCTGCAAAGTCACTCTCTTGGACACACAAATCTATCCTCCTGACTCAAATTAAGAAATTTCCTTAGAGGGAAAATAAAGAGATTAAATTAAATTGCAGTATAAAGTTTAAAAAAAAAAGAGCTTAGGGGTCAAGAATCTCAGTGTCCCCTAAAACAATCTTAGAAGACAAGAAACTTAAAAAGCTCTAGTGAAAATACAAATTAAACTTGTTTCTTTGAGCCAGGCAGGATGGCTGACTCCCATCATCTCAGCACTCAGGAAGCTAAGACAGGAGGATTGCTGCAAGCTTCAGACCAGCCTGTCTCAAATAGTGAAATATT
This sequence comes from Chinchilla lanigera, assembly GCF_000276665.1. Classification (NCBI taxonomy): domain Eukaryota; kingdom Metazoa; phylum Chordata; class Mammalia; order Rodentia; family Chinchillidae; genus Chinchilla; species Chinchilla lanigera. Next base: position 26,044,009 of record NW_004955408.1, on the reverse strand, counting down.
CAAGGTCAGTGTGAACTGCATAGCAATATCATGTCTCAAAATAAGGTGTTCCTTTGGACTACAAAGCTGCAGAGAGACAAGTTGTGTGTACATATGTGCATGTGTGTGTACCCTAGTGCATGCATGCATCTGTGTGTATCCCTTTAACTCATTAATCTGTTTAACTCTCCCTGAGTCTGGAGGACAGCCGGTGAGGTGACACTGAGGCAGAGAACATGGAAGATGCATGCTCACCTCAGGGAAGGAGGCAAGGATTGTTTGTAGAAGGGTTCAAGGGAAACTTTTAGAGAGACGGAAATATCCTATATCTTCATCTGGATCTTAGTTCCACAGGTACAAATGTATGGGCAAATTCATCAAGTCAAATGTTTAATACTGGTAAACCATATCCAGGAATTATACTTCTAAGTATATATACAAAATTATATCAGATACCCAGATGCTTAGACACCCATGCTCACAGTACCACTATTCACAGTAGCCAAAAGATGGAAACAACCCAGATGTCCATCAACAGATGAATGAATAAACAAATTGTGAGAGATAGATAGATAGATAGACAGATGATTGATAGATAGATAGATAGATAGGCAATAGAGTATTATTCAGCCATTAAAGAGGATGAAACTTTGATATGTGGTACAATACAGGGGGCCCATGAAAACGTAGTGATCCAGACACAAAAATAGATAACTATTGCAGGATTCCACTTACATGAAGTGTATACAATAAGCAAATTCATGGGGACAGGAAGTGGGATGGGGCTGCCAATCAGAGGCTGAGGACAGTAGGAAGGGAAAGCCAGTGTTTAATGGGCATAGAGTTTTGGTTGGCCATGATATAAAAGTTTTGGGTCTAGATAGCAAGGATTCCATTAAATATATTCAGAGCTGTTAAATATATTTAATGTATTAATGCCACTGAATGTATGCAGTGTCACTGAATTGCATACTTACAAATGGTTAGAATGATCAATATTATGTTATGTATATTTTGTCACAAAAGTCAAGCAAAACATATGCATTTTACATCTCAACTTTAAAATACAGGGAGAGTGTAATTAGTACAACTGATGCTTGGAAGTTTTTGACACCTTTTCCAGTTTTGAGTCTCATCCATATCCAGGGTGCTTTTCTAGGCTGTGCAGCTGATCCTGAGTTTTAACTTAGCTCTGTTAATCAAGGGCTAGAATTAAACGCCCCCCCCTAAAGCCAAAAAATCTAATCACTAATAAGCCAAGAATTGCATTCTGCTTAGACTGAGGCATCTCCATACTGCCAAGGAGGCTGTGCTTGCTGACCTCCCTGCATCAGGCTGGCTCCACAAACTGAGCAACAAGGTAACTTGGAGCTCATGTCCTTGCGGCATCCAAGCTGGCCCCAGGGTGCCTGTGAAGCTATTCTGCCTGCAGAAAACACCCCAGCTGTCTTGTCTATAAAAAGTGACTAGCTCAGAGGTGTGGCTGAAACCCAAATGACAAAACTTCCCAAATCAAACGATGAATTCTATCCCACCTGGCATCAAGGAGCATGGACAGGAACTATCCACTCCGCCCTTCCTACTCTAGGGTTGAATAAATATAGATGTCCATGACACCAACTTTCCACCCTCTTTCCACGCACACTAACTTGTCCTGCTGTACCAGGTAAGTTAGAATACGTTTGTGACAAAGATTTAGAATTATGTTCAACAACCCGTAGTGAGAACGAGAAATGTTTCCATAAACCATGGGGGTTAGAGGTCAAAGTATCCTCTGAGATCATCCCACCAAGTCAATTTCCCCAAAGAAAAGAGGGAGGGAGTAGTGTGCAGCCTTGATATTTAGAGTTCTGTAGTCCTGGGTTTGAACTTTGTTGTGACACTTACCTGATTGGATGATCTTAACCAAACTGGGTTATTGCCTTTGGGCCATAGTTTGTGCTTCTGAAAAAGATGAAGCTATTAATACAAATCTCACAGAGTAATTGTGAGGATGAAATATGATTGTAGTACATATCAAGAAGGGAGGCACACGGCTTTCTCACTGTAGTAGGTGCTCTTCATTATCACCATCTCAATTGCAGTTGTCACCATCACCACTCTTATCATCAATGTCATCCTGGAGCTGAGGTCCAGAGAGAGGAAGAGTTGGTCCAAAATGCCACAGTTGTGGGTCGTGACAAAACAAAGTCTCCCACACCAGTGGGTTTTTCCATTTCATCACCCTGAGACAGCATTATTGTGGGGGCCTAGAAATTTATAGCACTTCATGGAAAATATTTGAAATTATATGGCTTTTCCACATTTCCAAATGAGAAGCCCAGCTTGATGGCCAAGAGTCTTCGGCACAGAAACAAACTTTTCAGAGTGAAGATATTAATACCAGAGGACGTGCACCTCTCACTCTCCTCCGCATCTGGGCCAGGAGCCCTTGAAGAGCATAGCAGTGGGGCTACCGAGGGTTCAGGAAGCTACACCATGGGAAGATGCAGGAGAGCTGCCCAGCAAAGTGACCAGGCTTCTTTCACAAGGCTAAGGGCCAAAAGGAGTCTCAAGATGAAAGTGAGAACAGGTAATCATAATCATATTAACACTTAGAGAGCCCTTATTAGGTTCCAAACACTGTCTGAAGCACCTTACATTCCCTTAGCTCTTTTATAACCCTCCAACCCCATAACACAGGCAAAATGATTCCCCATTAGTGAGGAAAGTGAGATAAAGGAAGTTTACAGATGCACTCCCCCAGGAAAGCGTTTCAGCTTCTCATTTGCTAAGATTCAACCATGCGAATTCACCCAATTCACCTCCCCAAGCCTTTCCAAAGCTACGCTTTCCCAGGCTATCGGTGCATCTAAAGTGCATTTATTCCATCCCTCGCTGGTGTAATCCTGTTCATCCTTCAAGGCTTAGCAGGAATGGTCACATCTCAGACTTTCCCAGGCATAATTATCCATTTTGCTTGTTGACTCCTTTGCCTGGAATTTCCATACTTACCATATTATATTATAGTTAATTGTGTGCATGTGCATATATAGGGGGCTGTGTGTGTGCACATGTGCAAACATTTATGCAAGCATGTGCTTCTGCACTAGCGGTTAAATTTAAGAAGAGCCAGAATTGTGTTTCATTTGCATAGAATTATTTGGTTGCTCAGGGATACCCCAGTCCCAGAGTAGGAGTACCAACCTTGAATGCCATGAGACATAGGAAGTGAAGCAGACACAGGATTGCACGCAGTACAATTTATTGAGGAAGTTACTGGTGGAAGCATAGCCTAGGTGGCAGCAAGACCAGTTGGAGCCCCATAATCCAGAAAAAGGGGTGTGTTTATGGGTTGGGACAAAATTGTCTTCCTCCTAGCTAGAATGTACTTGGTTTGTCTTAATGTAATATCAGAAAGTCAGGTGCAATTCTGGAGTGAGGGTCCAGTTGTAAGGCCCCTCATATGACTCTAATAGCTTCATCTATGGTTTTCTGAGAAACTATGCTGGAAAAATCAACGGGGGCGATCATGGCAATCACAATTCAAGATGACTATAGCCATGTTTGCTGAAATCCATATATTGGCATACATAAAGATGCTAACTACAGTTTATTGAAATTCTTTTTTTTTAATACACATGATCACAGAGCTAATTCTTATAATGTAGGACATTATCCATACGGACCTGTGCCTCGAATCCAAGAGTTCACAGGGACTTTTGAAGGTTGATGGGTTCACAGTAAACACAGGAACAGTTTCAAACTAGCGATTAACCATTAGGAGTGCAATGAACAAGTACACAAAGATATAGATAGAGGACTCATTATGGCCTCATTTATAATGGAAAAAGATGGAAGCAGCCTAAGTGGCCAACCATGCATGACTGGTTAAGGGTGTCTCAGTGTGCATATAATATGAAATGCCTTGTTACCTTAAAAATAATTATATACATCTCTTTATACAGATATGGAAAGCTTCTGTGATGCATTCCTGAGCATTTCAAAAGAGCAGGCCATAAAGCTGGAACATTAATATTATTTGGGTTCACTTACTCTTAGGGAATCATTTTTGTTGAGTACAGCAGAATCAACAGTGATTATCTTTCTGCAGAAATATTTGGGGTAATTTTTACTTTTTTTATCTATATCTAGATTCATTAGACCTTTTACTTTCAATATATATGGTTTATATGATCAGAAAAATAATAAATATATTTTGGAAAGAAGAGTTTTACTTCATTAGGAATTTTATAAGTTCATGGGTAACAAGGCCCCAAGCTGCTTCCTGAAGAGAGTTGGATGCTTAAATGTGGAAGACCCTGTCTTCCTGCCCCGGAATTCTAACTTTTCCAGCTGGGAAGTGGATGGAGTGCTGAGATCTGCAGAAGGAACTCAGGGATTTTAAACTGTTTCTGAAAAAACAGGCACCAAATGGCAAAACAAGGATCATCTTAAGAATTTAACCATTGCTTATAAAGAAGTTACAATAAACTGGGAAGATGCACTTCAGCAGCTGTAATGTCAAATGCCAATAAGGACAAGATAGGTCAAAGAGACCAGAAGGACATTCGGAGTCCTGGGCCTGTGACGCCTCAAAAAAAAACCTAAAATGTAGATGTTTATGTGAATTCTCTCAATTTTTAGAAACTGACTGATCTGAAAACAATATGCAGTATAAGAACCATTGCTGAATTCCTACTATCTTGTATGGTGAAGCTCTGCAACATTTCCAATGTTTTTTATATATTTTTTAATTTTTTATTTTTATTTTTTTTTACTTGTTACTGTCTTTGATTGTTTGATCAGTCTTACATTCTTATGTCTAATGGGCTGAGCAACTTGGTTGAAGATAACAGTATGTAATATAGCAGCCATTGTAAATTTCTGTCACTTTGTTTTGAGGTCATGTATCATTTTCATTGTTTTTGTGTTGTTTTGATTTTGTCTTCATTGTTATTTTGTCAGTTTTTAAATTTTTAAAATAAAAAAATAAAATAACACTGCTCAAAAAAACTGCCATCTTACTTTATGTAATGGTTGATACATTGTGTCAAGTTAAGAAATTTAGAAGCTTAACTCAGCAGAGGGGCCAGGGTCCTCACTCTGTAAACGTCTTGAGCTTGTGGAAGAGGAGGGCACAGAGATGGCATGGGCGGATAGCTGGCACACAATATAAGGGAGGAAAAGAGGCTTGTTCTCCGCCCTCCCCTTCTGCTCTTGCTGCTTCTGCTGTCCTCTGCCACCTTGAAATATTGCCTCTGTGCCATAGCACTCAGCCTTGGAGCCAGCTGATTAGGGACTGAAACCTCCACAAACTGTGAGCTAAATAAATCTTTCCTTCCTTAACTTTGGGCATCAGGTATTTGTCTCAGCCATGAGAAAAAAGTAACTAACACTTTAAAATTTCAAACATGATGCTATAGCCCCAAATTATGGCTTCAAAATCATATATTTGACATTTTGATATGTATACCTCTAAATGAACAGAAAGTTCAAAAGCAACTAATTTGAGCTGGGTGTGGTGGTGCACACCTGTAATCCCAGCACTCTGGAGGCTGAATCAGAAAGATCACTGTGAGTTTGAGGCTAGCCTGGTCTACATAAGCAAGTTCAAGGCCAGTCTGGACTACATAGTGAGACCCTGTCTCAAAAAAAAAAAAAAAAATTAACTAGTTTATCTCCAGTGCACTAGGATTGTTATAGATCATCGTTCACAAGATCAAAGTAATTTCTAAATTAAAAAAAAAAATTAATGATGCACAGTCTAACTTTAGAATTAGAAGTTTTGTTGTACCCTTGTTTTAACTGACAATTTTTAGATAACATAAAGAACAATTCATTATTAACCAGAATAGTTCATTAACCAGAACATCCCACATATTCTAACCATGTTATATAACATAATTCTAAACACATGGGTGAGGTGCATTTATGTTTGGATAAGCACAGATGTACCTGTACTGAAAGATACAGATCTGTCCTCAAAGACATCTACACGCATTTCAAAACCAAAGTACATTCATCCTTTAAAAAGAAACTCTGCTTCTTATTTTTATTTGTCTTTAGCTAAAGACATATTGTGTAATTTTATATTTACTCTTATTGTAAATATTGACAATATACCACATGATGTTTAGATATATAAGTATAATGATTACTACAATCAAATTTTGATATGTTCATTACCTTTCATAGTCTCTGTGTGTGTTAAGAACACCTGAAACTTACTCTCTTAGTAAAATTTCCAGTATAAAATATATTATTAACTTTAGTCCTCATGCTATTTATTAGATCTCCAGACTTACTCATTTTACCTAACTACAAATTTGTACCCTTTAGCTTACTTCCTCCTTCTCCTATGTGGTAACTACCAGTCTATTTTCTTTTCTGTTTCTATTTATTTGACTGGTTTTATAGACTCACATGTAAAATCATGCAGTATTTTTCTTTCTGTGTCTAGCTTATTCACTCAGAATAAGGTTCTCCTAAGTACCCCTCAATAAATGAGATAATAAAGAAATTCTAAGATATATGTGATGAAATATTATTCAGCATTAAAAAAAAATAAGAGCCCTGTGTGGTGGTGCACACCTGTAATCCCATACTCTGGGAGGCTGAGGCAGGAGGACAGTAAGTTCAAGTCCAGCCTGGGAAAATTAGCAACTTAGTTGGATCCTGTCTCCGAATAGAAAATAAAAAGAACTGGGGATGTAGCTCGGTGTGAAGGCCCTGAGTTCAGTCCCCAGTATTGAAAAACAGAAGAGGTGATGGTATCTGCAATAAGATAGATGAATATGAATAGAGTGGCATATTAATAAGATACAACCCCTTGCAGGATAGTTAACACGGCTGTTCTACTGTCTTGTATTTCCTTGCTGAAAGAAACTCTCAATGAGTCCTTGGTTGATCAGCTTTGTATGTCTATATCTGTTTTCATGAGAAACCACTTTGAAGATATCAATATGTAATACAACAAGCATTGTTAATTCCCTACCACTCTGTTTGTAACTCTGTACTGTCTGTACTGATCCTTTGCTATTTTGTAAAATGTTGTCTGTCTGTTAGTGTTTTCCTCCTTTTATTTTTAAAATAAAAAGAAAAAAGATACAACCTCAAATTATAAGGTTAAAGCCTGATTTCTTCTAGTATCACTTTGAGATACAGGAAAATATTTCCTGGTAACTTACATGCATGTATGGCTGAATGAATGAATGAATGGATGTGAAGAAAGCTTACAACACACATGGTATAATAAAAAGAGAACGAAGCCATGCATAGGGAGAAGAAGGCTGAGCAGGCGACAGTGGCAGGGAAATTAACATACAGAGACACAGCATGGCGGACCCACAGACACGGGCACTGTGTGCAGGCTGGGATCCCAGCAGTCAAATAAGAGGTGGCGCCTCCTCATTACCCCTAAAATGTCACTGTCACAATCAGCTCTTTGCTCTTCTGATGATGAAACCAAATGAAATAAATTCTCTCCTAGGACTCAAAACTAAAGATGACAGATCAACTAAAAATATTTGGAAGGAATTAGAAAACAGAAGGCCAAGAATCTTGCTATAAAAAAAAAAATTTTGCTATGTTCTTTTACTCAACATCCTAAGATTGTCTATACTCAGCTGTGGAACTGAGCACCAATTTATTATTTACCCCAACTCATGTTCCTGTGCCGTGTGCTTGCATACACACAAACACACACACACACACACACACAAACTGCCTACTTCACAGCTCCCATTTAAAAAAAAATAGGAAAGACTTCATTTTCAACTAGGCCACCCCTTAATACGTACACAGGACAAACAGTCCCAAAATACTCCTGCCCACCCATGCCTCTTCACCTCCACATGCACCATCTTCAGCAAGAATTTTTCTGCTGTTCCCATTTTCCAGGTCCTGGGATCTGATGAAACACTTCACTGCTGCTACCAAACTGCCGTGCCTAGTGGTGTCTATCTAGGATTTGTGAACAGGGAAAGAGGTGCCAGGCAGAGGTGTGGATGAAAAGCCACTCTTAGGGAGTGTTATCGGCTGAATCGTGTCGCCTTAAAATGTGTGCATTTTAAGGACCCCAGAGTGCAGCTGTGTTTGGAAGCAGGGCCTTTAAGGAGGCAACTAAGGTGCACTGGAGCTATTAAGTGGGTCCTTATAAAAAGAGGAGATCGGGGTGCAGATACACATAGAGGGAAACCATGTGAAAACAGGAGAAAGTAGGCTGTCAACACCTTGGCCTTGGGCTTCCAGTCTCCAGACTGTGAGAAAACAAATTTCACCCCTTCAAGCTGCCCAGTATTGAATGCCAGCCCTAACAAACTAACACCACGAATAAACACAACAGCAGCTCTTTGTTACTGGGCAAGTAGCTTGATGAGAGAAAGCTCTCGGAGAAGGAAATGTGGGACTGTACATTCTCAGTTCATCCTTAAAAGATCGCTGCACTATATTGCCTTTCACTGCAAACTGGACAGCGGTACCTCAGTACCCATCATTCACTGGTTCCGGAGTCACAACCAGCACCAAAAACAACAAGTACTAAACTGTTTTGACTGGAAAGGGTAGCAAGTCACCAGGCAGTTGGTGCCAACAAGTTCTAGCTTACACGTAGAGCACCAAAGAAACAAGAAGTACCAGGATAAAATTTTCATGTCAAAAGGTATCGAGTATCAAATTCAGCAAGTTTCAACGCAGTGGGGAACCAAGACATGACTGCAGTCTGTTTGCTTGTTTGCTTGCTTGCTTGTTTGCCTAGCCTTAGGCCTTTTAATCTGCTAACTGAACAATCTCATCTGCAGCTATTATTTCCCACTACCTCAAGGCCAATTGTTCCATGTTGAGCAACTCTGGGCTTGTGAGAGGGAAGAAGGGATTGGGTAAAGTGAAGGTTGGGTTGATGAGAGGGCAATGACACCTGTAAAATTAAATAATAGCATTTATGAGCAGTTTCTCATGACCTGGGTTCTGACCTACACACGTGACATACATCAACTCATTCAATCACATTATGGTTTAAATTGCCATAAGTCAAATACTTCTGGATGATTGACCCTAGATGACTTTAATGTCTGCCTTTTCATTTCCCTCTGCTCTTGCTGCTGCCCATCTGTGTGTGGTCATGGGGGTTGTCGTAACAGTGACCACTGCGAAGGGTGTTCACAGGCGAGGAACTAGGAAAGGTGCCACCAGGGACTGAGCAGAAGGTGGCCCTTTTGAAGGTGCTGTTCTCCTTAGCCAAGCCAGCAGTGTTTAAAACTTGTCTTGGCCGGGCGTGGTGGTGCACACCTGTAATCCCAGCTCTTGGGAGGCTGAGGCAGGAGGATCATTGTGAGTTCGAGACCAGCCTGGGCTACAAAATGAGCTCAAGTCCAGCCTGAACTGCATAGCGAGACCCCCATCTCAAAAAGACAAAAAAAATAAAAAATAAAAAATAAAACTCGTCTTGACAGAGGAATGCGTAATACAATTGGAAATAAAAGTATAATGACCGTGAGAGCATTAGAACCAGTTACATTGTGCATGTATTGAGTGAAATTGTTAAATGAGTCACTTGGATTAAGTTTTCATGCACCAGCAAAAATGTACTCACTAGATTTCTACATAGTGATCTGCTTTAGTTTGTAATTTGGAAAAAAAAAAAAAAAAGAAGTCCTCAAAAGACTTTGTCATTTGTTTTTAAAAAAAGTCTTCAAAAGACTTTTTTAAAAAATAAAGTCCATCCTTACACTTAAAAAAAATCACATTATGTCACCCAAGGGGACAGAAATGGACATGGAAAGGTTACATGGTTTGCCAAGGCCACTTACTTAGCACTGGAGTCAGACTATGGACCCAGCCTGTCTGAGTCCACCGCCTATGCTCTTACCCCACAGTGGCCAGCGACTCAGGGTTCACTGAATCAGTACAAGTTAGGATTCTCTCAGCTGTAAAAGGAACGCAATTCAAATTCCCATAACCTAAGAAGAGTGGATCCCAGCCAGGGCAGAATCCAGGACTCCAAAGAGTATTTGGAGGGATTTTCCTCTCTTTCCTTCTGAGTATTGATTACCTCTTTCCTACTCGTGATGGGCCCCATGCATGTGGTGGGAAAGATGACCAGCTCCACATTATGACAGCACAGTAAGCTCGGGTGCCAGAGGAAGGCGCTCCCACTAGCCCCCAGAGGAAAGTCTGGTTCGGCTGGAATCACATGACTATACAACAGTCCTCTGGACGGCCCTAGACTGGTACAGTCCTCCTTCTTTTCTTGCTTGTAGTTCTAAAAACTACCTGTACAATGTGTAGCATCCAGAGATAGGAACAGAATGGCTGGGATAGCGCCTACAAACTGTCACCGCCTACACATGGGATGTCCTTCAACACTTCAGCCCAGTGAGTCGTGTCTTGAGGTATATAACCTACGGCAGGCTGTCTTTCAGGGCCCCTCATTTGCAGTGAAACTGGACATGCACTACCCACCCTGGGTATTTTTTTAACCCTGAGGAGACCAGCTCTGGCCGTGGCTGCTTCTCTATAAATAATAACTCTACTTTAGGCACCTAGCTGTATATGAGCATGTTCTGTCTCTCCAGACCCAGACAAGTTGGTCACCAGTGCATAGTGAATTGGCCTCACAAACAGATGACTGTCACCAGAGCACTTCTTTGACCAGCCAGACTGCTGTCATGGCTGGGGCAGAGAGGAAGCAGGTATGGCAGGGTTTGTTACAGAAAGAAGAAGCAGTACCGGCTTCCGTGAATCCCAAGATGTTCATCATAGCTGAAGTTGACCTAGACAAGTAACGGTGTTAGCCAGAAGCACTGAGATTCCAGGCTCCAGGGAGCTCAGAGAAAGCTCTGGTTCTAAAAGTTCTCTATGTACAGAGCACTTCATATTTTTAGTTTTTTGTACATAAGAAAGAGGAGAAATAAGAGCATATATTCAAGAAACTCTGAAAGGACAGATGCCCGAAAACTTAGCACAACTGATGGTGAGCCCAGAAGACAAAATAGGAGTGGTTGTGAGACTTCTCACTGTGTACCTCTGTATCCTACTTCTAACCATTTAAAATCTAGTACATTTCATATTTTTGAATAACTCACCAAAATTATCCACAGACAAAAGCTTGGAAAAAAACAGACTAAAATGCTAACTGTACCTGGATTTTGGTACAGTTGCATGTAAGAGTGATTTTTTTCTCTGAACTAATTTCCCAAATATCCTCAAATGCACATATACTCCTTTTTTACAGGGAAAGAAAAGAAACTAAAACATCTCAAGCAGATAAAATATCAACTGATTTCTCTTTCCTTGTAAATCAGTGCAGCTCCCCATCCATCCCTTGCCTCAGAGGGCTGAGCCATTGTTGAGTTTCCAATTCCAAAGGAAATTTGCCATGGCAGCAGCAAGAAAATAGTTTTGAAAGTCAGGCTTGGTTAAGGAAAGGAATTTCTAGATTTCTAAATTCCAAGTGACTGTTGTGTGTCTGTGTGTATGTACTGGGGATTAAGTCTAGGTTCTCACACATGTTGAACACACACTCTACAACTGAGCTACACCCCAGCCTGAAATTCTAAGTTCCAGGCTGTGTCCCCTACAAAGAACATGTACGGTGGTCTGAGCCTATTAGAAAACTCAGAATTTGCCAGATGGGGACTCCTCCCCTCTTGGGAATGGGGAAAGGCCACTGTGGCCTGAAGGGTGATGCTGAGGCAGCGGAGAGTCTGAGAGGGGCAGATGAGGTGGGGTGACTGCTGGGCTGTGAAGGACGTTGGCTGGCAGGACAAACCCCACATGTATTGAGCAGAAGAAAATTCTCATGGACTGAATTATGTTCCTTCAAACTTTCTCTGTTCATTCCCAATCCCCAGCATTTAAGAATGTAACCATATTTGGAGATAAGGCCTTTAAAAGCAGTGATTCGTTACAATGAGGTTCTTAGTGTGAGGCCCTCTACCAGCAGGGCTGGTGTCCTGTAAGGAAGAGGGGCGGGTGCCGCTGAGTGGAAGAGTTCACACTTAGCATGAGCAAGGTCCCAGACTTGGTCCTCAGCCCAAAGAAGGCAAAGAAGAAAGAAAAGAAGAGCAAAAGAGAACAGGGTTACAGGTGCACAGAAGGACAACCACGTACCCACACAAAGAGGCAGCAGAAGAGTGTCCACCTAACTAAGGAGAGAAGCCTCAGTAGAGGCCAACCCTGCTGGCACCTTGATCTTGGACTTCACACTTCCAGACTATGAGAAAATAAGATTTCATTGCTTAGGCCACTCGGTCTATTTTGTGACAGCAGCTCTAGCAAACTGATACAGAATGCAGCTCACAGAATGTGGCCTCAGCCACAGAGGGGCCAAGCAAAATGGAAATGGCCACCCGGCATGGTTAGGCCAAGAGGCCAGGTTGAGATAGTTCTCCTAGCAGGGGTGACTGGGAGACTCAGGAGTTCCCAAAGGTACTGGGTAGGAGACAGGAGGAGCTGTGAGGACCAGTGGACCTTCAAAGGGCCGAAGGAATGGTACGAGGCAACATTCAAACGCAGGAACCTCAGCATGAAAGGAGATAAGCACATCACTAGTATCAGCAGAGAGTGCTCATGTGACCACACACAGACCAGAAATGATGAGCAGTTCCCTAAGGACACACACAGAATGCCAGGGACCTGGCCACACCAGCCATGCCATAGCCATTCTCTGGACACTACAGTGAGGAAAGCGCCCTGCACTGCCCCAAAGCCACATGAATGTCCATGGGCCCCTAGGGCACCTGGGGAAGAGGAAGAAGAGGAGGAGGAGAAGAAATTCTGAAAGAGTATTTCCGCCATAGAAAAGTTTCCATTCAGAAACATTTAAGTTTCCTTTCACTGATGTGTCTGAAGTTTTTTCATCATATTTTTTCCACCTCTGCATTTTTGTGTCTTCATTTCTAACCAAAGCATAGTGAGCTGCTGATGGTAGGAAGGCACCCATAGGTGAAACATCAACAAAAATGACCAAAGCTTGATCAAAGCAGTTATTAAACCTCAGGCATCACAGTGGAGATTTCAAAGTGTCTTGAAAGTCACTGACCCAGGTAGAGAGCCAGGAGCCCTAAGAGGGCTGAGTAGCATGAGCCTCTCCACAGACAAAGTGTGACCCCAAGAGCCGTGTTCGATGAGGTTCTGGTCTGTCAAACTGGAGGGTGAGCTCCAGCTCACATCTTGGAGGCCTTCCTGCTCTTTCCATTTTTAAAAGAGCAGATGTTCTCCTGGGAAAGAGATATTTAGCTACTCAAACAAATCAGAGAAGTGGAGGAATGGAAATAAACCAGGCATCTGCCTGCCACCGTGGCCGTGCCCAAAGAAATCACATTAGCTACAGGGCAACATCCGGCCCAAGGGAAGGCTGCTCAGCTTGGCCCGGTGCCTGCCCAGAACCAATGAGGAATATGACTGTCTTTGCTCTGGTTCAAGACGCGAAAGACAGTCTGTGGGGTTGTCTAGTTTGTTGATTCTCATAAAAGACATTCATAAATTTATTCTTAGTGCCAGGAGTGCTTACCGGTGTCAAAGTGGACTCTTTTCAGACAGTTGCTTCATGTTAAAACAAGCCACTCAGATGCATCTATAAATAATTGTCTGGGCTTCGTTTAGCTAACAAACGCCTTTTTTTCTCTCTCTCTCCCCTCTGTCTTTTTAAAATCAACTCTAAAATGATTTCATAAACAACAGGAGGAATTTCCCATTAATATTAAAGTGTGTCTGGGTTGGTCGTTTTAATAGAACTTTCCAGAGGGAACAAGCAGTCCTTCCATCTATCCACGTGAAACCTGTTTCCTTTTCAGAACAAGACGTTTGGCACATCGGCCTTGAGGACCAGTCAGCGCTTCCTCTCCCCTCCATCCTCCGTCCATCTCTCTCACTGCCCCAGCCAAGAGGAGGAGCTTGGCCCGGCTGCAAACAGCAGCAGCCTGAGCTAGTCAGGAAAATGTGTCACCACCCAGAGGCCTTCAGTGTTTCTGCTCTGACCTTAGATCTGCAGAATTCTACACTTCAGGCCACCGCCTTTCTAAGAGAGAAAGGTGAAATTATGTCCATGTCAGTTTAATGGGTCTAACAGAACTCCCTCCTCCCAGCTCCCTTGCAAGTAACAGTGGCTCAGATAAGTCAGAAGTGTATTTCTGTTTCACATAAAAGAAGTCCAGAGATACACAACTCAGGGTTAATATGATGGCTCCACTGTGTCAACTTCTATTTTTGTGATTCACCATCCTCAGCATGTCACCTCATGGCCCAAGGTGGCTGCTCAAGTCCAGATATCATGTCTTCACTTCAAGGAGCCAGAAGAAAAAAGAGGAGATGAAGAATTTTTCCTCTTATTCAAGGACATGTCCCAAAATTCCTACGCTGTCCTCCTTCATCTGACAGAATTTAGTCAGGTGACCTTGCCTAACTGCCAAAGAGGATGGGACATGGAATCTTTTTTACTAGGTAGAAGTATTACTTGAAAGGGAAGAATGGACATTGGCAATGGACTATCTCAGCCATCTCAGTCACAACAACATCCTCTCCAGTTTACCAGCGCCTCCAAAACCACACCCCACACAATCCCACCCATGCGCTGTTTCATGGAGCCTCAGAAAAGTTTGTATAAATTTCTGGATCTCTATTTTAACAGCTCCCTTTCTATAGTCCACTTTTTCTTTCTCAGAGTTGAGCTTCTGAGAAGTTGGACCAGCGAACTGAGTTCTCAGCCAATCAGGGACACGTCTGACACTCTTGCCCCATGAGCCATCTCCTACAAGCTGAAGGGCCTAAGACACCAAGCACACGTATCACTCCCAGAGGACCCCTAGAAATAAAACTTCAAAGCAAGATTTAAGTCTTGCTTCATTGTTGCCTCACTCAGAGAGGAGTACAAATCTGCCAGCCCTGACAAGCCGCCACCAGGGCAGGTTCCAAAGGCAAAGTGAAGGGCAAAGCTGCTCAGGTCAGGACTCCCAGGGTCCCACCACCATCATCCTCTTTCTCTTCCCTATTATCTGCATCAATGTCATCATCGCAGTGAGCATTTTTTATAACCTTTCTGAGCCTTCCACATATATTAACTCACTTAATCCTCACAGCCACTGTATAATGTAGGTGAGGAAACCATCTGAGGAAACCGAAGCACAGATGGCTAGGAACACGCCCAAGGTCGACCTTTACATATTGCTAGAGCAGAGATTTGAAAGTGGGGGCTTGAATGCTAGAGTCAGAAAGTAGCTGCAGCTTGATCGCATCGGTGTTTTGGTGAACACTGGTTTAATGAGACACTACAGACATTCCAGAAGGAAGGGTGCTGGTGCTTAGAATATGATGGGCCAAAAAAGGAAAATAAACAGCCTTCTTATTGCAGGTCTTCTCAGGGCCTTCAATTTGTTAAGGTACAGATCTCCAGAGGGAGTAGTGTCTCAACTCAGCTGACCACACTCTCCAGGTTGAAAACACCTGTCAGTATTACACGGGCCTGATGCATTGAGAAAGAAACTTCAGAAAGGCTGCATGGTAGTTTATCTTGCTTTTGCATTGCTACTTGTAGTTTTCTTCCCTCACCTCCCTATGGCAGCTGCTTGAGATCCTTATACCACTAACCTTACCCAGGTGACCCACCCAGTGTGGGTAGGTGGGTGGATGCTGTTCTGACACTTGGTCTTCTGTAGCCTTGGTTACTGGCAGTCAAGAAGCTGGTATGGATTGGTACAGGTGCTTAGCACTCCTAGTGGAGCAACACAAAGGGCAAGAGGTCAGCCAACACAGGCCAGGTACAGTTTGCTGAAAGCCCCTGAGACAAAGGGGACAGTGTCTGGGGTCTCAGACAAGGAGTGAGGCCCAAGGTGAAGTTGGTCTGCAGGACCCAGGTTGGACTGAAAGGGGCAGAGACTTCACAATGCTCCTGGCCTCTTGGCCAGAACACATACGTGTGAGTTGTGTGAACAAAAATGGAAGTCCGTACTCTACCAAGTGCTCCCCTCCACACACAGTGCCTTCATCCTCCACCTTCCATATCTGTTTGTTTCTGAAAGCCTGAGTCTTCAAGAAACATCTGGGTGTCTACATCTCTCTTTAGCTTGTGCCTGAAGGTCACAAGGTCTGAGAGCCCAGCACTTTACCAATTCACCAGAGTAACTGACACTCCTAGGTCCCTGGTAGGATCTGACTGAAGTGACCCTCCAGGAACTGTGTCACCAACACCTCCCTCGGCATTCTCCCTAACCCCTCACATCCCATCAGCCCTCCCTGATTCCCCTGGGAGGACCCCTTCACACGTCAATCTCATGCACATTCTCACCTGCTCGGCCAGACGTGACTAAAGACAACAGTGCCAACAAGCCAGGCCAGCCGGGACCTGAGTGTCACCCTCAGAGCACAGGGCTGGGTGCCTCAGGTCCTCCTGCCTACCCTCTCTCACCATCCCACTCCCAGAAGGTTGCACACAACCACACAGGCTGCTGCTTCTCCCCGCTCCTTCAGGCAGCCTCAGAGCAGGGAGTGAGCTGTCTCCAGAGTGCCCACCACCCAGAGCGGTCCCACAGAGAAGGGAGTCCAGCCTGGCTCCATGCCTGAGAAGGAAGACAGAGGAGGTGACGTGGGTCTCTTAGGCATGCAGTTTTCCGTCCACACTGATCCCTGGAATCTTGGCCACCCTGCATGATGCCCTCAGGTTTCTACCCTCCTCAAGCTTGCCTTTGTCTTGCCACACATGCCTCTGCAATGTTCAGCGGTCACCAGCTCATCTGCTATGTTCCAGTGACCTGGAACCCTAACGGGCAGCTCTCCCAGCCCTTCTTGGACGGGCGCTATATGTCATGTGCCAAGCGCACACAATAGGTGCCCCAGGTCCTTCAGCTCCTAGGATGGGTAGCCAGAATTGCATTCTTTTACTCCCACTACATAAGCATCTCCTCAAAATCCAAGGGAAAAGGAGGAGCTCAGCTCTTGATGGTGTTCACTTTACAGGTACCTTTTGCTCTGACCTGGTTCTGAAGGGTAAAATGGCCATGAGAAGTATACAGATCCTGTCCCTGTCCTGAGCAGTCCATGCTAGCTTGGTTTGGTTTGGTGTTTGCAGTACTGAGGATTAAATCCAGGGAACTGTACCACTGAGCTACATCCCCGACCCTTTTTTTTTTTAATTTTGAGACAGCATCTTGCTAAATTTCCTAGGCTGGCCTTGAACTTGCCATCTTCTGCCTTAGCCTCCCAAATAGCTGGGAGTATAGGAGTACATGACTACACCTGGCTAGATAGAGCTACTTTGGCCTGTCAAGAGCTACTCCCCTTCTTACCAAAAAGAACTCTGCCCATGTGTCTGTTACCTTTCCTTGCTGGGACAAAATACCTAGCACTTGGAGCTCAAAGGAGGAGAAGTTTATTTTGGTCCATTTTCCCATGGTCAGCTGGTTCCCAAGTAGAAACAGCACGGTAGAAGAGAGTGACAAAAAAAATCTGCTCACCTCATGGCATCCAGGAAGCAAAGAGACAGAGAAGAGCCAGACAGGAAAAGGCCAGAGGCCAAGGACTAGATGCAGTCTTCAAGATCACAGGCTGGGGATATAGCTGAGCAGCACAGTGTCTGCCTGGCAAATGCAAGGTTGAGTACAATTCCTGGTACCAAAAAAAAAAAAAAAAAATCATGACTTCCACAGATACGTCCAGAAGTGTGCTTTGCTAGTCTCCTTGGTGTCTCTCAGGCTAATCCAGCTGACAATCAAGATTAACAGTCCTTTTGAAGGATCCCATGGTGAGTAGGTGATCCGGGCCTGGCCAATCAGAGCACAGCAATATAAACTCAGCCATGTATGTGCCGCATAACTTCCGGGGCAACAAAGGACGTCATCTGTCATGGTGGGTAAATGATGCACACATCTTTCCCCACACTCTGAGCAAAATATTCTAGGTTTGCTCATCCCTTCACCTTCCTTTCCAAAGAACTCTTTTTCACTTCAAACTCCCCGAATGCATGCTTCTTTCCCTCAGACCTTGGGGGACCCCTCTCTGCTCTGAACTCTTGTACCATTTACCATCTGAACTACTTATAAATTATTTTGCCAGTTGGAATTTTCAGGTCACAGTCTGTGCACAAGTGTTGTGTCCCCCCACAAACTTGTAAGAATATCTAAGCCTACTATGTTTCTACACAATTCAGGAATGTGCTAAATCATGGAACCTGCAGGCTCCTACCTGGTCCTCATAGCTGCCCTGCAGACAAAGATGTTTATTAGCTCAGGATCCCCTTTGTACTGCTGTTTTTCAATATAGGGTCTCATGATGTAGTCCCGGCTGACCTTGAACTTGCTATGCAGCCCAGGGTAGGTTCAAACTTCTGATCCTCCTGCCTCAGCCTCATTACAGGTGTGTGTTATCACACCTGACTTAGGATCCCCATTTTAGAGAAGAAAGGGCAGCTTGAAGTAAACAAGCCATTTGGCAGAAGTCCTCCAGATAGATGTGCCAGAACAAAGAGCCATTAAGATGAGGGCTTTCTGGATCATACCTCTCTGCTTCACAGACACACCCTGGACCCAGTTCTCCTTGTCATCTATTTGACCTCTAAATATTGGCTAATGGACCCATCTGCTGTGAGCTGATTTCAGGAAGATGTCCTGCAGACATGGGGACAGACCTCATGGCTCCCAGGACTCTTCTCCCGGAGTCCTGGTCTGTGAGTTGATGGGGCAAGTTCCCACTGACCACTCCCCTCTCCTTCCTGTTCTACCCGCTCCGCCCAGGCTCCATCCCCTTCACACAGAGAGCCATTCACCACCTGGCCAGGAGGCAGGCGTCACTCCCAGGGAATTCTGAGGCAGCCCTCAGGAGCTGAGAAGGCAGCTCACTAACAGACGACCAATTCTCCCCTGGAACAGAAGAAATTCAGTCCCAATCAAGGGCTCATACTGTCCACCCATGACCAAAACAACCCACACCCGTTTGCTGAACCTTGAGCTGGGCCCAAACATTAATTTTGTTACTGAACAGTGGGGGACAAACTAAAGTGGTTTTTTCCAGAAAAAAAAAAAAAAAAAAGCAGACCAGCTTGAACCTGAGCTGACCCTGTATATTTTCTAAAACTACAGAACAGGAACAAAAATGAGACATCAACATGTTCTGCAAATGAAATCAGTGTTTTGTTCAATGCAACTGTTTGATCTGAAGAAAAAAATCATGAGGGCACAGGGAGAAGAGGAGCACTCTGCCTCCCTGGTACGACTCCCAGGACGCAGTCACGCTCTCGGGACACTACGTGAAGAATGTAGGCTGGCTTTTCTTTGGTGTAGGGGGAAACATATGATTTTATTTTAACCCTGCCTACAGATGAATCAGAAACTTTCAGAACATTCAGATCCCCCTCACACTGACAAAAGTATGTTAGTGATTGATCTGTTATAATAACATAGACCAAAAACATTAGCCAACAGGACAGAGCTTTGGGTCCAGGTCCCAACTGTCCGAGGGACCTCAGGCATGTCACTTTGAGGCTGTACCTCCCTATAGTTAAGTGACTCTCCAACACCATGACACAGCCCACCTGACGCTGGTGCTGAAGGATCCACCCCAGCTACATTTCCTTTGAGAAAGTCTGACTCGCACGTGACACTGGCCCCCTGGGAGAGAAAGCTCAGCCAGCCATCTCTCCCATTCTCATCCGGCCTCAGGGACGCATAGCAAGACGGGAGGGCTTGTAGGTGGGGATGGGCCCTGCCACCCACTGCACTGACCACACCCATCCTGGGGCATGATAAAGAGAATGCTGTGTGAGCAACAAGAAGGTGACTGAGTGTGAAGTGGGGCCAAAGCCAGGACCACCAGCTCCCCACACCTCCACAGCAAAACTGAGCGCAAGTGGTCCCTGCATTGGTCAAAGCCATGATTAAAAGCTATGAAGACCATATAAGATTTTTTGTTTCATTTTAACTTTATTACAGTAAAAAACACACTGTCATGAATCCTCCTCAACTTTTCAGAGGGATTTATGGCAATGTGTCTCTTACTGTAAAAAATTATATTTAAACATTCACTGTATTTTTGATCATACTATATATCTGCTCTAAAGGTCACAGTCTGTGCACAAGTGACTTGTTAACAGTAGATTAGGGACAAAAAGAATGTCTGCTTTTGTTTTATACTTTATCATTTAGATGCTTCATAAGAAGCATGAGAGTGTTACATTTATAATGTTTAAAATATAGGCTAAAATGCTTATAATATTATACATAACATAGTCTACAAGTAAGGCACAGGATATAGGCAAAAATTACAGAGAAAGTGATTTATGGATTTAACTGCATAAAGTTGAAAACCTTCTGCTTATTAAAAAAAAAACTACCTTAAACTATTAGGGGGAGAAATTATTTATAATACATGTGGTGGTAAACATTTATGTATAAGCAGCACTCAGAGAAAAACCACATTCTCAAAGACATAAATAAGTAATTCATGATAGAAAACATACAAATAAATGATGAACATAAAAAGATTTACCCTTACAGATAACTGAGAGAAAATAACTAACAAGTAACATCTTCACCTACCCAGCTGGCAAATATGTTTTAAATCTCTTTTTCAATACTCACTGATAGAAAGAAAGGCAAGTAAATGACTGTATATATTGTTCATAGGAAGACAAACTGGTAGGACATTTTTGGAGAGCAGTATTATAAAGAATATTAACAACTTTCAAAGTATGTGTAAATTTTGACATACCAATTTGATTTCTAAGCCTTTGTCCCTAAGGAAAACCATCATAGCTAAAGATACATGCCCTTGGATACTCAGCAAAGCGTTGTTTATAAAAGCAAAATGTTGGAAATAGCCTCACTGTCTAAACAGTGAAGGACTGGTTTAATATATTATGGCATTATCCACAGGGAATAACAATGCAGCTATTAAAATGATGATAGAGAAAAACATGAAACAACATGGAAACTTTCATGATAAGATAAGTGACAAAACCGGTTATAAATGGTATGTTTAATATGAACTGACTTTTATAAATAAATATAAATATATGTATATATGTATTTAATTTTTACATTTGAACTTAGCTAAAAGGCCAAGAAGAAATCTACATTTAATTTTGAAAATCTGCTGACAGATGATCTTCACTTTCTCTTTCATGATTTTCTGCCTTCTTTATAATTAAAACATTTTACTTTTTAGTAAAAATGCACAGTACTGAAACACAACCCGGAATCATTGTCATGTAATCAATCAGGAAGCAAACATTTTAAAATCAACAACTTAAGAACCAAAGACATATCAAATAAGATAAAGTAGTATCAATTGTTCCAAATAACCCCTCTAATTAATCTTTTATGCCTTTTTGTAAGACCACGGAATCTGAGTTCATGCAGATGAGGTAATTGCATTGCAAAACTTGTTGGACCAGGACAACATTCTAAAATCATAGTCTACTCTTACCCATAGAACAGGGGAAAATAAACTTGCTCTCTTATTTTTCTAAGAGAAAACCATGCATCTTGAACGCTCAAGGTGGAAAAGCTGATTTCACGAGACAGGGTTCTGAGACCAGGAGGGCTTGATTCTCCGAGGACATGATTCTGTGCCAGCGTGAAGTTTCAAGTTTCCAGAGGAGAAAAGGGGATACGTAAGAAGAACAAGTGCTATTTACAAAATACTGGTGTGTGGTTCCAAGAAAAAGCAATAAATTACCAAAAGGGGAGAACTATAGATCCTCAATGCCTCCTGCAGGTCTTCTGTGGCTAGAAAACACACAAGCACACACACAAACACCTGATACACAGTAGCTGCTCAATAAACAATGGTTAAATAACGTTATCAACAAATTTCTCCAGCCCTCTTTTGCAACCTCTATTTGGCCACAAATCCTTAGTCAGAAATATTTCCCATCTCAGTAGAGGACAGTGCAAAACATTTAAGCCATGGGACTAAAACTTTTAGGATAATACATCTTGATGAAAGAAAAAGTTAGATACACAAGAAAAGCACAAACAGGATTATGGATTATTCCACCAAAACCCTTTCTCCCCTCTGTCTCCAGAGCGATCTTCCTAAATCAGAGGAATCTCCAGAAACAGTGAAGAACAACAGGCAAATTCATTAACTTCCTTGTCAGATGTATCTATGTGCAGGAAAGAATGTCTCTGGTTCATCCAAGTCCTCTGGGAAAGTCAGGAATGCAATGTTTGTGCTTTACGTGAATTTCTATTGTAATCTCATGAAGTACTGTCTGCACAATAGAGTGACAAACTGGTGTCCTATTATGGTTACCCCCCTTATCCTCAGGCGGCACATTCCAAGACCCCTGTAGGTGCCTGAAACTACAGATAATATTGAACCCTCTATATACAGTACTAATTTATTCTTATATATAGATACTTATGATAAAATTCAGTTAATGAACTAGACCCAGTAAGAGATTAACAACAATAACTTATTGTGGATCTTTGTAGCCTCCACCTATAGTTTTTCTTCTTTTTTAACTTAAAAACTTTCACCTTTTCATTTAAAGGGAGCACTTTGAAGGTGAGATATAAATTGCCAGCACCATTACTCCTATGTGTTGGGTCCATTACTTAGTAAAATAAGGGTTATTGAACACAAGCCCTGTGATACCAGAACAGTGGATCTGTTAACTAAAAATGGCTACTAAGTGACTAATGGGCAGGTAGGCTATACAGAATGAATACTCTGGACAAAGGAGTGATTTGCATCCTAGGTGAGATGGAGCAAAACAGTGTGAGATTTCATCACATTTCTTAGAAGACTGTGCAATTAAGACTTAGGAAATGCTTATGAAATTTTCCATTTAATGTTTTCAGTCTGCTGACCCAGTCTACTAAAGCCACAATAACTAAAACTGCAGTAAGGAGGGACTACTATATTAGATTATTGGTCTTTCCCAGACAACAGCCTCTCTTTGTCTTTGATCTAAAACATAGAGAAACTTTTATTTCTAATGTACCAGTTTTAACTTCATAGTGGTGTTTTTAAAGAAATTTATGTTTGCTAACTTTACCCTGGAAATTTTTTTTTATTATTATTTGATCATTTCTTACCCACCAAATAACAGTCTGTTCAGACGGATGATGAGCACAGGACTTCATCACACGTGGAAGTGATCTGCTTCAAACCTGTCTTAACCATAATTCTCAAGGAAACTGGTGTTCTGTTTTCTTTTAATGGCCTCTTGGCCAAAAGCTAATTAGAAAAGATCCCAAGGGTAACTTGGGAACAATAGGCACATAAGGCCATCTCTAGGTGGGTTGCAGAGGCCTTTGGAGGGGATCAGATGTAACTGTCCAATGCAAAGATGCTGAAGAATGTAAAGATGCCAAGGCATAATAGATAACAAATACTTGCCAAATGAGTATGTGAGTGTAAGGCTTTCAGTCCTGCAGAATGTTTCCAAAAAAGACACAAAGAAAGGTCTAATGGCTGGGGCAGAGGGAGAACACTGATGGAAGAGAGACATCAGAAAAACTAAAGCTCATGTATATCATTTTGTCCCAAATCAGGATCCCATATTTAATTATCAGACTGGCTGGGTAAGCAATGATCAGTGAGTATAAATTGTTTAACAATCACTTCACTAAAACAACAGGATTTGTTGTATAACTGTCCTTTATCAAATACATAATACCATTTTTGGCTGGAAATCTGGTTTATGCTATTTATACAGAGGTTTATGTAACTTATGGATGACTTTTGTATATATTTGTGTGCACTGGCTCACTCCTCTTTTGCATATTGTCAGCATAGACTATATGTTTGCTGAAGAAAAAGATAAATGCATTTCTGCCTTTAGAAAGCAAACATTTCCAAACATTTGGCCACAAAACTGGGGAAAATGCAGAAGACAGGACAGGCTATGAACCTGATTCACACTCATACGACCTGAAGGATCCCATCTGGAAACCTCCCTGCAAAAAGATAAAAAATATATGTAAACAAAGACGAGAAAGAAGTGGACCCACTAGGGAGTTGAAGACATTGAGAATAATGCTCATTTTTTTCATAGCTCATATCCATTAGGGTCAAGCAATATCAAGTTCCTCCCCTGCACTTTTTCCATTCTGCAGCCCATGGAAGGCCAACAAGGTGGATGAGCACTTAGCCAGGCACACTGTGTGTAGAACTCCAGTAACCCAGGGCCTGGACCATAGCAGACAACCACTGACTCCTCTGCCTGATTCTCATTGCGCCTCAGAGCTGAGACTCCAGATCCACCAAACCCTGGGGAAACACAGAAAAGTGTGATGCACACCATCATCTACAGCTAGGCTCCGCAGGGGCACTAGGTGGGTTTACCACTGAACGTAAGAACATTATAGGGGAAGCTTAATTGAATATTGGTTTTAAAGTAGTTATAAAGGTATTTACCTCATTTATGTATATGTCCTAGGAAATCATAGGAAATACATGAAACATTGCTTCCTGGGGTACTTTCCAAAGTACCACCCCAGGAGTAGCCTTTTCAAAACTAAATTTAAACCATTAAAAAAGGATAAAATCCTGTCAGTTGTGACAACATGAGTGGAACTGGGAGAGGAACTTATGTCAAGTGAAATAAGCCAGGCACAGAAAGGACAAATACTACATGATCTTACTCATAAAGGGAAGCTTAAAAAGTTGATGTAGAAGTTGTGAATAGAATAGTGGTTACTAGAGGCTGGGGAGAGTGGGAGAAAGGAGGGAGGGAGGGAAGAGACAAGGTTGAGAAATAGGTACCAAGTTATTTAGATAAGAGTAAGACGTTACAGTGTGTTATTGCACAGTGTGATGACTGTAGACAACAGTAATGTACTGTGGGTTTCAAAAAAAAGCTAGAGGAAAGGATTTTGAACGTTTTTATCATCAAGATATTATAAATTGTTGAGACAGATGTGCATACCCTGATCCAATTACACAATGTATACAGGTATTAAAGTATCACATGGTGCCCCATAAAAATGCACAATTTCTAATGTATCAGTTTAAAAATACTGTTTTCATGAGTTTGGGGAGAGGATGTCATTAGGCAATAAGACTATGTCTCTAGCTTGAGACTTTCGGATCTTTTCCACATTTCCAGTTCTCCCTTCCTTAGAATCCCAAAATACTACAGGTACTTATAAGATAATCCAGTCAAACAGGCTTTGGAAAAATTACAAGCCACTGAGGCACAAATGCTTCAGCACAGGAAGGTCCAGAGAAAAAATTAAATATTTAAATCAGCTCATCTTTTTAGACCTGTCACACATCACACATGCTCTTGTCCCAGAGGATGCACTGTGAAAGCTATTGCTCTACAGTTTACCTTTGGGTAAAACCCATCATAAAATAGGTGAAGGTTTAAGGCCAGAAATACTTTTCTAAGTATATGGAACTGATTGCTCCATGTACTGCAGGGCTGGCCAGAGGGGACCTTGACTTCATCATGCAGGGCTTCCTCCATGAAACCCAGCATAGGAACCCATCCATGGGTTCCCATGAAAATTGCTCTTCTCTTAGAAGTGGCTTGTGTTCAGTTAGGGGACACCATGGGTCATTTTGCGGGTCATATGTCCCCCTCTGCTTTGGCTACCAGTAAGCTCATAGCAAAATTTGTATCTGTGCCCAAGTCTAGTTCTGATTTTTCTTATTTCTACCTTTTTTCTTTCATATTCTTACTCATGTAGGTCACCCGATTGTTTTCTATGTGATCATTACACGGTGCCTTGAATGACGCAGAGCTTGATTCATAAATGTTTCAGCCTTTCTTTCACTCTATAAAGATGCCGGAGACTGGAAGAGCTCTCACTGCACATAGGACAGTAAACATCACCTTCGTTCCATGGAGGAGCATTTTGCATTTTTGTACGGTTTTTCATTTTATACTTTTCTTAGATTGTGGTTTTCTGAAATTATTTATTCGGGTAGAAATCATCAAAAAGTGGTATTTGTATATTGCTTGCCTATTTCAGTCTTTTTAAAACTTTCCTGTGTGCTTATAGCCTGAGTGTACATAGGTCCCACCCATCCTCCAAATAAAAGTCACACCACTTACCTGAGGGGTTCTGAGGCCGATCTGCCCACTCTTCCCTCCTCTCAGCCGCTGCCATCATCCCGCACAAATGGACAGCAATCCGCAGCCTGACGCCTGCGTCTTATGCCTCCCGTTCTCACCAGGGCCCTAGCTGCAAGTTCCAGCAGCTGTAGTTTCCTTAGTTTAGTGTTATTCCACACGAGAGCGAGAGAGGACAGGAGGCACTCTAGATTTCCTTTGGCGACACTGAGACACTTGTGTAGTCAGCCCTCCACCTCCATGGGTTCCACAGTCAGGCATTCAGCTGACTCTCAATATCAAAACTATTCGAAAAAATGCATCTATACTGAGCACGTAGACTTTTATGCTCGTCATTATTCTCTAAATAATATAGTATAACAACTATTTACTTAGTGTTTATGTTGTATTACATATTATCAGTAACTCAGAGATGATTTAAGATATATGGGAAGAAGTATGCAGGCTTTATGCAAATCCCATCCCATTTATATAAAGCACTGGAGCACCTGAGGGTTTTGATATCTGCGGAGACCTGGGACTGATCTCCATGGATACTGAGGGACAGGGGCAACTGTCTGTCCTTACAGATGCCATGCTGGTTCTTTCATGCATCATCTTGTTTAGTGGAGGGTAGAGTTCTCTCCAATCTACCAGCAAAACTCAGAGGTACGTCCTTCCTTTGGTTCCTCCATAAGTAATGGAGGAATTGGGAAGAGCAAGAGTCTAAAATTTCGGGTCAGAATTCAAAGAGCTTGGAGAGCAAACAGTAGATTAAAGTTTGCGTATTTTTCACTACATGTGATCCCTTCCTCTTCAGGCCCAAAATTCACTCTAGAAATACACCTCCCACTCTTCATTTTCTGTTTCCCAGAAAACTGCTAGGAGGCTTCCCAAGTCCTCCTTCCCTACTGGCTCCTGTCCTCCAAGTGGTTCTTCCTCCTCTGTGATCCCCCTTCCCTAGTCCCAGAAGTTTTTCCTTTCCCTGGTCATCTGACTGGAGTTACAGGACCTCAGGGAGAGAGAGAGAAGACCAAGGAATTCTGTGAGAGGTAATCAGCACTTTCTTAATGCCTCCATTCTCAGGAAGACCAGCACTTTTAAAAATTATTTCCACAATTTCATTTAACCGTGAAATCTGCCTTTTTCAAATACTATAAGGATTTTTAAACACTTTGACACACTGCCCATTCCCAATTACGATGTTATTCTGAAATATTTACTTCTGTCTTTTTCCATCCACACAGAGTAGATGACATTATGCTCATCTTCATCAGATTCTAAATTTTTGTAAACATTTAATTCTTTTTCTTTGATATTCTTTCACTTTAGACTTTTCTTCAACAATGAATAGTTTCACAACTTCCTGAGGGACATTCTTTCAAATAACTTTAATAAGTGTATGTTATTTATTAACATTTATCTGAAAACAGGTATTTGTTTGTTCTTCCCTCTTGAAAGTTTTGTTTAAATTTACAATTATATATTAACAGTTATTTTCTCAGAAATTTGTGCAGATTTTATTATTGGGATTTTTGGCTTTTATTGCGACTGAAATAAAGTTAGATATAGGCTTTTCTTTTTCATTTTAATTCTTTTTTATTTTGGTTTTATTACATGTGTCGTACATAACTGTTACATTCCTTGTGGGAAGTTGGTACAAATTAAGATGCATAATACATCTTAATTTCTTTCTTCATCCCTTTCCCTTCCTTCCACCCCCTCCCTTCACCCATCTCTTAATCCCCTTCCCCTTTGAGAACAATCCACCTCCCTGTCTCCTATTTTCTATCTTTTATTTTGCTCTTCATTTCTATCCTAGGTTTCTCATATAAGAGATGCCATGCAATAGTTAAGTGGCACTGTGTCATTTCACTTAACATCATTGTCCTGAAGTACGTCCATTTTCCCACAAACGACTCAAATTTATCTTTGCTGATAGCAGAATAGTACTCAATTGTGTGTACATACCGCATTTTCTTTATCGGTTCATCTATTGGTAGATATAGGAGTTGCTTTCAAGATTTAGTTCTTATGACTTGTGCAAGAGCAGTATTTTAAAAAGAAATCCCAGGAAGATATCAATGCCTGGATTTAAAGGAATAAAAGTCCTGATGTAGGAAATCCAGGCAGCAAACAGAAGCGCCAGGGATAGGAGAGCTGGTGGGAGGGGTGTCGAGCCACATGGTTTGGCACTGTTCAAGAAGAAGCCCATCCTCTGTCTCCCACCAAGTCGCCATCCACATTTAATGGCTGATGCATGATAAAGAACGAAGCTGTCACTGAGAGAGGATGGCTTGCAAATGAATCTAGAGGTCAGGACTACCAGGCGTCCCTACCCCAGGTGCCTGCCGTCACTAGGCCCCCTGGAACCAAACTGGGCCAGACTCAAACTGGCCCACCCCAACTGGCCCACCCCAACCTGCCTCCAAGAGGCAAATCATTGGCAGACTTCACCCTCCTCCAGTCCTGAGGCTCAGCCATTCTTGGGGTGCCAGAGAGCTCTAAAGCAGGCAGACAAGCAGGCAGGCAGCCTCAGTGTTGCACATACAAAGTCCCCAACCCTCCTAGTGGAGAAAGGAAAGCCACACATCTCTCGGCCTAGCTCCCGCCTGGCTCCTGGCAAGAGAGAGCCATCTTTACAGCTCAGGACAGCAGGTCACAGTGCTGAGGAACCTCCAGGTAGAAAAGAGAGGGAGGTGCCACCAGGCACATTTGTGCCTCACAAGGCCTCTCTGAGGCTGTCTGATGGTCTTCATTCAAAGTCTTTCTGGCCTATTCGTCCTTATCAAGTCCTAGACTGTGAGGGATCAAATATTTGAATGAAAATGGAAAACATGTGTTCATGTGCTGGCCCCCTCAAGGGTAGTACCAGAAGTTTTGGAGGCCAGACATCAGTTTATGGACTTTTCTTTCCTAACCATCCAGATGTTTGGCCTGGCCCAGATTCCAGGAACAGTAAAATCCCACACCTCCCTCTGGAGGTAAATCATATACCTCTAGAGGCCTATCTCACACCACCCCATGGCTGCAGCAGCTCAGAGGCCTTGAGGCGGCAAGAATTACTGTCCCCAGGCCAGAGAGCCAACTGGAAGTCCTGTTTTAGAGCTTAGCCTCTGACATTCTTAATGTATGCAGAGACTATGTGTTTGGTTTGGGGGTTGTTTATGATTGCTACTTGCTTTTCCATAAATTCACAAAAATGTGAGAAAATTCACTTGTCTTGAAATCCTTGGCCAATTGAACTTTTGGGTTCAGAGACGCACTCTGATTTATATTTTCAAAGAGAGATGGCTGGTAAGGATTATGACAAGATACAGCCTGCCTGATTATCTGATGGAGAACCATCCAAAAAGAAGGGCATAAAAGAACATTCTGGGCATTCCCTGTGCCACCTGTTCCTCTAATACATGTCAGTCTATGCATATGATAAAAAGGTGAATAATTCTTCCAGGTTAGTAGCTATTAGTAAGCTTTCCTTTACTATAGCAAAATACCTGAGCTAACTGACTTACAAAGAGGAAAGGTTTACTTTGGTTCACAGTTCCAGTCCACAGTCAGTCAATGGACACCACTGCTTTTGAGCCCATGGCAAGGCAGTACACCATAGCAGGGAGTACATGGTGGGGGCAAGTTGGTCAGCTCATGGCAGCTAAAAAGCAGAGAGAAAGACAGGGAGGATCTGATGTCCCAATATCCCATTCTAGAACATTCCCCCAATGGGTCAACATTCTCCCACTAGGTCTCACTTCTTAAATGTACCACTACCTTCTAGTACCACAGGGTGAGGATCCAGCCTTTAACCTTGGGGAACACTACAGATCCAAACCATAGCACCAAGCTTGACCTTTCAGGAGTTGCCCCAAGTCTAATGAAGGAGCTAGATATGGGCACACACAAAACAGTACAGGCTGAGTGCCCCTAATCCAAAGATCCAAAATACAAAATATAAACTTTTAGAGCACCAGCATGATGCCACACATGACTTCACATGGTGGGTCATAGTCAAAACACAAACACACTTAAAGATACTGTATAAAAATGACCTTCAGGCTATGTGTGTAAAATGTATATGAAATATAAATAAATTTTGTGTTTAGAGTTGGGTCCCATTCCTAAAATGCCTCCTTATTTATTTACAACTATTCCAAAGTCTGAAACACTCCTGGCCCTAAGAATTTCAGATCAATGATACTCAACCTGTATCTAGTATTTGCCCTGGTGACAGAACAAGCTATGTTGGTAGAGAAGATCAGTGTCACTTGCATCTTGAAGGGTGAGGAGAGGAAATATCCTCCTTAGAGGATGTTTGTGAAGATACCTCCACCCTGCCACCAATTCCCAGCAAAAGAAGACAAATTTCAATATGTAAGCACTTTTCCACTTCTGCCTCTGTGATTTTATTAATGTCTTGTTGGTTAAAGCAAGACTCAATACCAGTCTGATTCCAAGGTTGAGAAATGAACCTCACCTCTTGATAGGAGGAGCTGCAGACTTTGCAGTTAATTTTTGTGTGGGCTTTCCAGTTTGACATAATTTCCACTGCACAGAAAAGTGTCAGCAACCACCGTAGTTTGAACTTGAGCAGTTGCTTTTCTTACATCTCCGCTTCACTATACCTGTTGGAGCCCTGCAGGCATCTAGAGCAAGGAAAACACTAGAACTCTTCTCCTGCTACATGGCTCAGAGCTGAGCTTGCCTGAGCCTTTTGCTCACACGCATGGGAAAGTGAAATGGATTAGATAAAAATAACACCCAAAAGGAAGGGCCAAACCAAGCAGTAGGCGAGGGCTTTGCTCAAGATGCCAAAGGGTGGTCAGGAGGGGCATGATCTAAGGTCATGGCAAAGCAGATGTCCAGATCCCAGGAAGCACACCCATGATCTTAGAGAGAGACCCAGATCTCAGATGAAAAAGGTGTAGTCAAAGATGGCATGAGAACATGACATGAAGCAGGGCTTACAAAATGGATCCTGGAAGATCTCACAAAAATGACAAAAGTCAACAGGAAAAGAGAACACTCTCCTTTCACAGTCAGTTCTCATCCCACTTGCTCTCTAGCAAAGCAGTATAAGGTGAGGCATCAGAGCAAAAAATTCAAAGTGCCACGCCCAGAACACTCAGGGAGGCAGTGATACCCACTCTGTATGCTGCAGGGTATGTGGGGGGAGCCCAGGGCTGCAAAACAGGTTGCTCCAGGGGTAAGCCAGTCTCCATAAGCAGTGCCTAGAACAGACACCTCCAGATGGTACAGTGCAAGGAGCAAGAGCAAGTTCCACCAGAACAAACCCACAGCACTTGTGATGACGAAAACTCAGGCACTTCACCCTTTCCAGGAAGATGATCTAGCTTTTGTGCCTAGGGGTATAGAAATGTGTCTGAAGTTAAAAAGTATTTTGAAAGATTAAGCTATAACTCATATGCTAACACGTACATTGCAATGAAGTACATACATAACAGCCCCTAAGAAGTACTGACAATGCCTTCCTTAGGAGGGTTCAACTAGCAATGTTCCAACTTTTCAACACTGTGAAAGCAATATGGATTAAGTAAAAATTGTACTCTGAAATTTGAATTTTTATGTTTTCCCGGAATAGCCATATGCAATACATCTCTCTCTCTCTCTCTCTCTCTCTCTCTCTCTCTCTCTCTCTCTCTC
>NW_004955408.1:25915240-26012297 GCF_000276665.1 Chinchilla lanigera | reverse complement strand
CTCTCTCTCTCTCTCTCTCTCTCTCTCTCTCTCTCCATGCTGGGTGGTGGCAGCGAGCCACAGCTCCCCACCAGCCATGTAATCATGAGGTTGAACACTGAGACCCTACAGTGTGCTTGCTACTAAGCTGGGCTAGTCAGTAGGTTAGGTGGCCTCAGTACACACTCAACTCTGGATATTTTTCAACAGTTATGAGTATCTGGACCATAACTCCACTGTAAGTCAAAGAGCATATGTATTCTTGTTAATGAAATTAATTGATTTAATAAAAACCTCTAGGTTACAGGAACTGTTGGGGATAGAGGAACAGGTAATGAAATACCATGAAAATCACACAGATATTCAGAATATGAGACTTTGTATAACTCTGTTGACACAGCCTCTTGCCATAATCATCTGGAGAAAAAAAAAAGGTCAGGGTAGACTATTCTAGAAAGGGAGATAATGAAGTATACCAAGAAAATTCCACGCAGGAAGTATGGCTGAATTCTAACCCTTGAAAAACTAAAATAAACGTGTGAGACAACTAGAAAACTATAGCATGGGCTGAGTATTAATACTAGGAAGTCACTATTTCTTAGCCATGATAATGTTGAAGATTGATAGAGATTGATAATGTTGATGCAGATAATAGGAAACATATGATGAAGTACTTATGGCTTGGCCGATTATTCAAATATTGTCTTTCTGCTCTAAACTCACCCTGCTATATGTTGGGCCCTTGGCCCAATGGGTTCCACATCTACAAATTTAATCAACCGCAGATTAAAAATATTTTTCATTGCATCTATATTGAACATTTACAGACTTTCTTCTGAATATTATTCCCTTAACAATACAGCATGCCGAACATATGCATGGCATTTATATTAAGTATTATAAGCAACCTAGAAATCATTTAAAGTATATAGGAGCACATTATAGACTATAGTGAAATACTATGCCGTTTTATATAATGGGCTTCAGCATTTGCAGATTCTGGTATCCACGGGAGTTTCTGGAACCAATCCCTCAACATACCAAGGGACAGTCATACTTGGCCCTGCCGTGCTGGGTCTTGTTATGTACAACTCGTAAGATAGGTTCTGCCAAGAGGAAGGCTATAAAGCCAAAAGGGAGAAAGTGACTTGCTCCTGTCTACTTTGTGTTCCTGTTCTGTCCCCAGCAATGTGGCCTCAGCAGCCCGCAGCAACTCTTACCTGGGTCAGCAGCTGACTCTAGCCCCTGTCTCGGAGGTCTGGGTCCCAGCTCCACGGCTCATGGACCGAGTGGAACCCAGAAACCGTGCAGCTTCATACCAGACCTTAGACGACATGGAGCCTTGACTCTAAATTTCTAGTTTTTTTGTTTTGTTTTTTTTATTTTGAGATTTTTGTTGTTGTTTAGTTTTGGTTTGGTTTTTGGTTTGTTTACTTGTATAGGCTTTTTGTTTGTTTGTGTGGTTCGTTGGTTGGTTGGTTGGTTGGTTTTTGAGATAGCGTCTTGTAGTTTAGGCTGGACTTGAAGTCACTGTGTAGTCCAGGCTGGCGCTAACTCACAGCAATCCTCCTGCCTCAGCCTCCCAACGGCTGGAATCACAAGCATGCAACTCCATGCATCATTAAAGTTTCTAGTTTTAATCATTCTAACCTCTTGCCTATATTCTCCCTACACTAAGGATGGTAGAAATTTCCTAAAAATTCCTTCCTCCATGATTCTGTAGAGTTCTTTCTTAGTCTTTCAGTTATCTAGTAAGTAGACTCATATCTAGTTAACAAATCATTACAGTAGTCCCCCTTATCCACAATTTCATTTTCCATGCTTTTAGTTACTCCAGGTCAACCACAGCCTAAAAATACTAATATTTGTCTTAACTCTCTCAAGAGAGACTGACCACAGTCACATAACTGTTATTACAGAATAGCTATAACTTCTGTTTTATTATGTTATTACTGCTAATCACTGACTATTCCTGATTTATAAATTTAACTTTATCACAGATATATTTGTAGAGGGAAAATATAATCTATACAAGGTTCCATACTATTTGTGGTTTGGGGCATCCACTAGGAGTCTTGGAACATATTCCCCAAGGATGGGGGCAGGGCACTGTGCAGTAAATTCTTTCCATTCAGATAACATAAAGTTTCTGTCTCTCAAATTGATGAAGTATGTCACAATATTTGAAACTTGCTTTAAAAAGGTTTACCCAAAAGGGAAAAATATAGATACATAGATATCCATAACATACATGCAATACACACACATCCACAAGTGTCTATTTATACAAAGGAAATAGAGAACAAAATGCTAAATCTAGGTATGGAGATAAGGCAGTGATCACTATATTAGACTTTCTGTTTTTCCAAGTTACCACTTTCTTAAACTACTGAATAAGAAAAAAAAAAGAAGAATAATTAATTCATCATTTGTTATAGTATTAGTATAAAAGTTGAGATATCAATTAGGAAAAAATACCTTTGCTATTTTCTTGAGTATATCTGCAGGCCAAAAGTCCATTTACCCATGAAAGGCTTCAGTCCTGCAAGTCAAGTTCGTTGTCCCCTCCTGGACAGAGAAAGCATGTGGATATGTGAGCATTGCCACCCCTGGAGTCAGCCCACAGGAGCCTGACTTGGCTGAGAATCCAGAGCATGGCTCTGAATCGTTCCAGTAGGAAAGACTTATCTATTTTGGTGAGGAAGAGGACATTCCACCAGAACCCTGACAGATAGCAAGTAGTTAAGATTGCTGCAGTCCGCTCAGAGTCTCTGTCCTAACTCCCTTGGGATCCCAATTAAGTTCCTTCTTCTTGCTCGTTCCTCTCACTAAGGCTTATTTGTTATGAAAGAAAGTCTTGCCTATACCTTCATGGATGTTCCCGCATCTATTTCTGGGCAGGACATTGTCAAGATCTCTTCACCACCTTCACTCTTTCTTGGTAACAAGGGGATTTGCTAGGTAACCTAGTACATTACTAGGTAACCTTATACATTGCCACCTGACAGACAATGCTGGCAGAATCAATGTGCCTAGTCACAGAAAATCTGGAGCAGCACATAGGTATGTTAAGAGGCCCCAGGTTCATTTTGGCATTGTCAAATACCAGTAAACATGGACTCTGAAGCCACAGCAGAAAATCTGCAAGTGCCAAGAGGAAGAGTTGACTATGACCCATGTGCCCGATGAAGGTGAAAGAGAACTATAAGCCAGTATATTCCTCAGCCAGAGGGTAATAATATGTGTTATATAGCTCTCTGCCTCCTTTCTCTTGGCCACCTCTCACTGTGCTGGCCACTTTTTCTCCGCATCTTCACACAGGGCTAGTCACAGTAAGCCCCCCATAAATTCAGAATGTCCCACCTCAAGAACCTTAGCTTCATCACATTTGCAAAGACCTTGTTTCCAAATCACTTCACCTACTGAGGTTCCAGTGGACATGAATGTGGTGAGAGGCCACTATTAGACCAAGTGTAAGAAACCTAACTCTAAATCTGCTTCACTAGGGCTGGGGATACAGCTCAGCGGCATAAGCACCTTCCTAGCAAGCTCAAGGTCCTGAGTTTGATTTCCAGTACAAAAAAAAATCTGCTTCGCTAAGAAACAATGCAGATGATGTCTAAAGCATAAACCAAGAAATGGAGCCAACCAGGCGTGTTGGCACACACCTGTAACCTCAATACCAGGGAGGCTGAGGCAGAAGAAGCACCGTGAGTTTGAGACCAGCCTGGGCTACAAAGTAACTACATAGTGAGACCCTGTTTCAATCAATCAATCCATCAATAATAAAATGTATTTGCTATAAAAAAAATGTGTTATATGAAACTGTTCTGTGGTCAAAAATGTTTGGGAAATATCAAATGAGCTAAAACTAAGCAGACATCTTTACCAAAGGAATTATGATGGACTTTAATATGCTAGTGTACATCAGGAATATCCAACAGACTGTGTAATTTGCAGTATAGTTCAAGCCCATTTGTCCAAAATGCCGACCCTCTCCCTTTTCAGGAGGTTCTCAGGGCCTAGACCCACAGCAAATACTCTGGAAAACGTTGCAGGCAGGTGCTTCTCTACTATCAGTGTCCTGATTACTTTTCTCTTGTTGCTGAGACAAAATACCTGATGC
The DNA here is from genome assembly GCF_000276665.1 of Chinchilla lanigera. NCBI lineage: Eukaryota > Metazoa > Chordata > Mammalia > Rodentia > Chinchillidae > Chinchilla > Chinchilla lanigera. The sequence continues at coordinate 26,008,192 of NW_004955408.1, read as the reverse complement.
CCAAAATTAAGAGAGGAAAGGTTTATTTAGCTCACAGTTTGTGGAGGTTTCAGTCCATACTCATCTGGCTCCAAGGCAGAGCGGCACATGGCAGAGGCCAACAGTTCATGGCAGTGGAAGAAAGCAAAGGCAACAAGAGCAAAGAGAGAATAGCAGTGTCAAGCAGCTTCTTTTCCTCCCTTACACTGTATGAAAACTACCCGCCCTAGGGCAGGTGTAGCACTCACACCCATGAATCAGTGATAAACTCTAGAAGCCTGCCCCATGACTGCATGAGGCTGTGGGGGGACATCCAGACACAAACCATAAGAGTCAAGAATGGAGAGAATAGATTTAGGTGAAAAATTAACAATATATCTTGCTCACCTAACTGGAGAGGGTAAGAGAATAAAATAAATCAAGAGAAAAAGGGTCACTATCAATTTTCCTCATATTCCTCTTTTTCCTTTGTCTTTCTGGTCTATGAAACATGTGCAAAGACTCCTAGTCCAAAAAAAATTGGTTATTATTCTAATATTTAAAAGATAGACCCCAATGTTATTGGTGTACTCATTTCAGCATCAGTTAGTGTCTGTGGTATTCAATTCTAGTCATCAGTGGATTGAATAAGTGGCTAAAATACCCAGGACCCAATATAAAGGCCAAGGCACTGGCCATATGTTGAAATGTTTGTGTCTATATAAGCCAACTAGTATATTTTAGCAAATGAGCAAAAAGATCAATAGCTATACTCATGTTCACTATGGCCTCAAATTAGACACTGTGATGGTCCACTTTGTCTACTCTGCAACTGTTATCTCTGAGTAGTGAAAATCTGTTTGTTTGTTTTGTTTTTTTTTTTTTTTTTTTTTTTTGGTTTTTCTCCGGTACCAGGAACTGAACTCATGACCTTGCGCTTGCCAGGCAGGTGCTTTTGCTGCTGAGCTAAATCCCCAGCCCCTGAAAATCTGTTATTTAGGTCTTCCAACATTGAGTTGCCTGTTGTCTCACAACCCTGGAACCCTGCTCTACTTTTGACCCAACGAGTCCAGCCAGTATCCCGCAAATAAATTCCCACAGGGAATTTCTGTTGTTTGTAACCTAAGAATCTTACCCAGAACACTGAATAAAACTATCTCAGCATTTCCCCTATATTTTTATAGTGTCAAGTCTTACTTTTAGTCTTTAATTCAACTTGAATTGACTCTTTAATATGGTCAGGGATAAGGTTTAGATTCATTCTTATGTCTGAGGATACCCAATTGTCCCAGTGCTATCTATTGAAAAGGCCATTTTCTCTCCAAGGTATGTTCTTAGCACATTTGTTGATGACCAGTTGGTTATAGACCTGTGGGCTTACTTCTAGGCTCTTCATTCTGTTCCATTAGTCTATATTTCTATTTCTATATTACTACCATGCTGTTTTTATTATTATAACTTTGTAGTGTGTTTTGAGGTCAGATAGTATAATTGTTTTGCCCATATGATGATAATGTACTGTTTTTTCATTTTTTAAAAAACCTAGAAAGAATTAAGATGTGTCAGATACATGTACCAACCACCCACAGTGAATGTAATCATGTGTCAAAAACATGGATTAAAAACCATAAAAATGGGAGAAGAGAGTGTAGAGATGGAGGAGGGTAGGAGGGAGGGGAAGGGAATAAAAAGAATCAAGATATGTTAAGTGCATGTACCTACTCCCTGAAATGAATGTAAACATTATATACCACAAACATGTACTTATAAAAATTTCAAAACATAGAAGAAAGGCATCTGAAGGTTTTCACCACCAAAAAAAATCAGTATTTGAAGGACTAATTTTACTGTAATTTGAACATCACATAATGTATACATGTATCAAAACATCATATATTATCTCATACTTATGTACAATTTTTGTTATCAGTTAAAATTAAATATTTGAAAGTGACTTTAAAGTTTCCCTTGTAGCTGAACCGCTTCATTTTGGGGAGGGAGGAGGAACAGAATACTGATACCTCAGAGGTTAGGCAACACAGTTTATGTCCTTTAGTTCATTAATGATGGTCAGATTTTCCACTTGTCCATGGTAGTTGAATAGATTTCTAAACAACTTCCATTGTTCATAGATATAGACCCTAAATTGGTCTGGTTAGATTTAAACTGTGACTGTTTTTTTTCTCCTTGTCCATGCCTAAACTGGCTCTCCACTACTACTGCCCAAAGCCACCCCAAAATGTATACATCCTTCCCATATCCTAGGAGACAGGTATATCCTCCCAAAATGTCACCACATGACCTTCACTGCAACACTCCTACTCTATGTTCTGAAGATTTCATACTCTGCAAGTTATGGTACATAGAAGTTCCTACTACAGGGAAATTGTCAGTATATCACTAAGGATCACCATACCAAGCCAAGGATATCCTATGCTGGTGTGGCCCCAGTAGGTTTCATTTCACCCACAGGGCATGATTGTGTTCTGGGGAGAAATGTTTTGGTCACACAGATAGTAGCCAAGGAACTGTACTTCCTAATATGCAGAACACAAAATCATCACATGAAAATCTGACCTGAATGACAGTGTGAGCTTCAGAATAAACAAACTCACCCTTAACAAAGATGGCTGTCCATCTTTGTACCTCGAGTCTCAGGCTGCTTGGTGGTACAGAGGCTGAAAAAAATCAGACTGCTGTAATCTTTGGGCATTTGGGGAGTGAACACAGACCAATCATCCATTTTCTCTACTGACCTCAAAAGTCTTCACTGCTTACTGAGCACACATTTCAAATCCATGCCCTTTGAAAAGCAGTGCAAAAGATCCCTCCACCAACCCCCGGCAATTATCAAAGGATGGCTATACTCACAAGCATACTACGACATAATTCTGAAGGTCAGACCCAAATGCCCCCAAAGTGGAAAGCACTGTATATGCTCATGGTCTCCTTGGGATACCCCTGGACTGGTAAGGAAGGGCAAAAGAAGAGAAAAACAGGCTGGCTACATGTCACAAAGGAGCTGATGAGTGTGCTGCCTGCTTGGCCCCACCTGGTCTGTCCCTGTGCTGCTTCTCATGCTTTCAATTCACTCTCAACATCCTGGGGCTCCTTCTTCATTTCCAGAAGCATCCTCCAAATCCGCCTACCTCTCTCATTTCTACCTGAGCCAGGCACCATGCTGGCCCACCACACTCACCTCTGGAGCAAAAACCAGTAATGTGGTATTGTCTTGGTTATTTTTCTCTCATTGCTGAAACAAAATACCCAACACCCAAAATTAAGGAAGGAAAGGTTTATTTAGCTCACAGTTTGTGGAAGTTTCAATCCATACTTGGCTGGCTCCAAGGCAGAGTGGCAGGTGGCAGAGGGCAACAGTTCATGGTAGAAGAAGACAGCAAAAGCAACAAGGGTAAAAGGGGAGGAGCAGTGGGGAGGAGCAAGACTCTTTCCCTTCCTTACATTGTATGCAAGCTATCTGCCCCAGGGTGGGTGCAGCACTCACAACCATAATTTCAGCATTGGACCACAGATCAATCATAAACTCTAGAAGCCTGACCTATGACTGCATGAGGCTTTGCGGAGGGACGTCTAGACACAAACCATAACAAGTATCTTCCATGCCCATTCACAGTCCTGCTCCTCACTGCTTGACTGTAAGCTCCTTGAGATAAATCCAGGCTGTGCTTCCTCACTAAGTCCCTCATGCCCAACAATGCTACAGCAGGCACTCAGTGAAGAGGAGGGAGCCAAAACCCAAGCACACTACAGGCATGGCAGCCACAGCTCCTGCCACAGGAGGGAACAGCTTTGCCAAAGGGTCACCTCTCTCTCCACCTGTGCCAGACCCACCATGCCTGGAGAAGAAATGGCCTGACCTCTCTCTCTGTCACTTTTCACAAAACCAACCACACCCCACACATGGGGAGGAACAGGAACTTTGAGCAGCTTCTATAGCTATAGAATTAAAGACAGAACTACCATATGATCCAGTAATCTTATTCAGGGTATACATCCCAGGGAAATGGAACCAGTATGTCAAAAAAAAAAAAAATCTGCATTCCCATGTTTATTGAAGCATTATTCATAAGTCAAGACATCGAAACAACCTAGGTGTCTCTCAGTGGATGAATGGATAAAAGGAAACATGGAACATACACACAGTGGAGTACTCTTTGGCCACAAAGAAGAGTGAAATCCTGTCATTCACAGCAACATAGAAGAACTTGTTAAGGGAAATATATAAGTGAACTAAGCCAGGCACAGAAAGACAAATACCGCATTGATCTCATTCACACGTGGAATTTGAGGAAGCTGGTCTCATAGAAGTAGAGAGAATAATGATTATTAGAAGACAGACAGAGTGGAGGAAAGGGGCACAGGGTGAGCCTGGTCAAGGGGTACAAAGTTAGCTGGACAGGAGGAATATGTTCTGCAGTTCTTTTGAACAATAGAGTGACTATAATCAATAATAATGTACAATATTTCAAAATAGCTAGAAGGGAGATTTTTGAGTGTTTTCATCTCAAAGGAATGTGAATATTCAGGATGAGGGCTATGCTAATTACCCTGATTTGATCATTATGCAGTGTGTACTAGTATCAAAACATCAGGTTATACCTCCATAAATACCCCTACAATGATAGTATCAATGAAACATTTTTAATTTTTAAAAAAGACGCAATAGAAAGTTGCATTTGAGGTTAAGCTACCCAGAATTATCTGGCTTCAATTCTGCCTTCGCTACTCATTGAGCTGTCTGAAATGGGCCAGGGAACATTCCAACTTCTCAGTTTCCTAGCCTGTGAGATGTGCGTGATTATGAAACACCGTAGCAGTGACGGGAGTAGTAAAGCTATGCAACACAGTTTCTGTGCGGTGTTGTGTATTAACCGTTCACACTTAAAATGGTTTAGGTAATGGTTCAACATCACCCTAAGTCAAGAAATTATTTTGTTCTCAGCTCCTCTTCAAACTACCTAAGCTGGCTTGGGGAAAGTCACACTTGAAGGTTAGTATGACTTACATCTCTAAAACTTGTTGCTCTTCCTTTTTAACAAAGAGCCCCTTAGTCTCAACGTTTTGCTGGGCAGAAGGATTTAGCTGAAACACATCAAATGATGTTGACATCACTGTATTTATCCTTAGAATTTAATAGCAATTGAGTTTTCTATTTATGATCATGATATAAACTTTCCACTTCAAATAAATCTACTGAGGTTGAACAGTGAGTTAATGCAAAAGAAAAGGTGTAATAACAATACAAGTAGAATCAAACCTCCATATGTATAGGTTCTGCATCTGAGGAGTCAACCAATCATGGATGGAAAATATGTTCAACTGTGTGTGTACTGAACATGTATGTATAGACTTCTTTTTGTCATTACTCCCTAAGCAATATAATATGTCAACTATTTATACAATAAATGTGAGTACTAGATATTATAAATCATCCAGAGATAAAGTGCTCAGGAGGATGTGCATAGGTCCTATGCAAATAGCGCACCATTTTAAATATGAAGGACTCAAATATCTGCAGATTCTGGTATCTGAGGGATCCTCCACCAACCCCCGGCAATTATCAAAGGATGGCTATACTCACAAGCATACTACGACGTAATTCTGAAGGTCAGACCCAAATGCCCCCAAAGTGGAAAGCACTGTATATTCTGTACCTAGGGATTACCTAGATGGTAGCCAATAGCAAAGTCCTATCTCCTGAGGAAGGCAGGACCCAGGCATCCCCACAATACAGTGCAGACCAAGAGGGCAGACATGACAGACATGAGGTGACCCTAGTTGGAGCAGGTTGGGAAGTCCCATGGAAGAGGATGAGATGAGGAGGTGAGTCTTGGAACAAGCAGATTTGACAACAATACCAAAATCTCAGTAGAGAAAAGGCTTCACCTATCACAAGTCAGGAGACAAACACAAATAAATAGGGTATAAAGTTACAACTAATCACATGTGCTAGATAGATACACATAAGAAACTCTAACAGAGCATAGCAGAGAAAATGATTTTAAGACAGAGGGATCTCTAAGGCGGTGACATTTCTGCTGAGCCAGAACAATGAGGTAAAGTTGCTACCTGTATAAAATAATGAGTGAATGACTGAATGAGTGTTCCAGGCAGAGGGAACAGTATATGCAGAGGCCTGAGGCTGGAAGGAGAATTGCATGTTCATGGGACCCTGAAATGTGAATCCCTGGAACAAATGACCAAAGGAAAAGCATCTCTCAAGGAGATGCTGGGCAATAGACCAGCCCCAGATGTCTTGTAGGCTGTTGGAAAGAGTTTTCTTCTTAGCGTGGTGGGCAGCTTCTAAAGGATTCCAGCTTAGAAGTTATATAATTAAATTTACCCTCTAAGGTCAGACCTCAGGTCCCTTATCTGTGAAATGGGGATTAAAAGCCAAATACATAAGAAGTGCTCAAACATGAGCATGCATCAGAATTACCTGGGCTGCTTATTAAAACTCACACTGTTGGGTCCCATGCTCACAAACTCTGCTGCATGCGATAGGGGGAGGCTTCTGAATTCAAATCTCTAACAAACTCCTGGGATAACACTGCTGCTAGTCTGGGAACTTTGCTTTGAGAATGGCTGGATTAGAGAAAACAATAAAGAGCTGGGAGGCACCATCAGGATGCTATCACAGTCGTTAAAGGTTGGTGCAGTTAAATGATACCAGTGAGATGGAAAAGAGAGTGGTGCAGAAGAGAATACAGCCATCCCCTTATCCGTGGAGAATATGTCCCAAGATCCCCCTCTGGATACCTGAAGCTACTGATGGTATTTAACTCTATAGAAACTGGGATTTTTTCCTATACTTACATACTTGTGATAAAGTTTTATTTATAAATTAGGCACAATAAGAGATGAACAAAAATATTAAAATAGAACATTATAACAGGATACTGTAATAAAACTTATTTACACTTATGAATCATTTATTTTTGGAATTTCACATTTAACATTTTCAAGCCAGAAATGGCGGCACACACCTGTAATCCCAGCACTCTGGGAGGTGGAGGCAGGAGGATCACAAGTTCAAGCCCAGCCTGGCAACATAAAAACTTAGCTAGATCCTGTCTCAAAATAAAAAATACAAAAGGTATGGGGATGTAGCTCAGTGTGAGGGCACTGGATTCAATCCCAAGTACTGAAGAAGAAAAAAAATGTTCAGACTTAGTTTGACCACAGGTAACTTAAACACCATAAAGAAAATCTATTTTGGAGCTAGGACAGAACTGGCTGGGGAGTGGGGTGATGGGCATGAGAGAACTGGAGAAGCCAAGCAGGGCATTCCAGGTTTTTAGGTCGAGCAACCAGGCAGCCACTGAAATGGGAAATGCTGGAAGAGGGGAGAACTGGAGACGAGGATGTGGACATAACTCTGAGATCTCTGCTGCTCCCCGCAAGGCCCAGTAAGAAGGCAGGGGCAATTTCCATATGAACAGCAATCCCATCTACCCTGCTTTCCACTGTACCATCCAGATCTCAGCTTAAGGCCTCCTGACACATACTCAATATTCAGAAAGCACTTTTAAAGATTGATGAAGAAATGAAGGTTGAGGAATCAGCATATCAAAGGCGTTGAAAGGCTCTGCTGCCATGTTTGAAGCAAGCACGAGCCGATCTCCTCAGTCAGAACACCAAAGGAGCCAACACAAGTTCCATCAGCTCCTTACCTGCGGGGGAAGCAGGTGAGTCACCCAGTTCATAGCAGAGTCTTCCTTGGGGGCAAGGGACTTGACATCTGAGCATCTTGTGGGTGCCTTTCAAATGGAAAAGCTTGAGCTAAATGAGCAGGAAGGCCAGAAGAATTTGGACTTTTTATAAAATAAATCATGGGAAAAACCAAGTTGTGAGACTTGGGAAAATGAGGGAGGGAGGGATGAGAAGACAGAGAGGAAGAGAAGAAGCAGAGGTCAGAACAAAAAAATTGGCTTCATTACAGCCAGCGATGCACTAAGGGAAGTAAGGGTCAGCCTCTAGACCAAGATCTCCCAGCTCCACCTCGACCTTTGGGTCTTTGCCACATTGTGAGAGCAGGCATGGAGGAACCGTGGCCTCCCCACTTAACCAGTTGTAAATTAAAAGGTTGTAATTCCAGCCAGAGATTCTAGTGACATCATAAACCATACAACCACAAGCTCAATTCACCAGAAGCCCCAAGATGGAATTACACCCTTTTTTCCTCATACAGGCAGCTTTGGGCACTGCCATTTTTTCATGATATAATAAAAATGAGCAATATTTTAACCATTTGCTAATTTTAGTCTTTCTTATCCAGCCCTGGAGTTCCTTCTCCTCGCCCATCTACACCCCTGCATGCTTCCTCCTAAAGGGACCCTTTGGGGATTCCACACCCTCCAAGTCCCTCTCTCCTCCAGACCTCCTCCTCTGCCTTCTTCCCTGAACACTTCTTCTGTCCTTCTGACTTCCCTCAGGAACTATCAGTGCTCTAGCTTCAAGCTTTACATTTTGCTTTTTAAGAGAAGTTCAGTCTCTTCTGGGTTAAGGCAATGTCTTCCTGGAGGGCAGCCTCCACAGTTTGCCTGGAATCCAGTCCAAAGTGGCGTTGAAATGAAGTCATGTCTTAAATGAATCAGGGAAATTTACAGCTTACAGGGGAATCTTTCTGAAAACAAACTACTGCTTGAAATATCCTTATTTGGGTTTTGAGTCCTAATTTTGTGAGCAGCTTTGCCAAACACAAGGCATACCTGGGCATCCTGTTTCCTTTCTCTGTTGCAGTCCCCCGCATATAGCTAACACCAATGCCCAAGTCCTTAAGGGAATCTCACCAAATGAGAAGCCACAGGAAGAAAACAACAAAAATGGCTGTCATTTGGTAAATGGCCCACCATGTCTCAGACACTTTTACTATCTTTCATCCCTTTCAGAGATGAAGTTCCTCATTTTATGGAGGAGAAAAGCCAAGGCTCAAAAATGTAGGGTATTTTGCCAGAAGTCCCACAGGTACTAAGTACTGAGGTCCTTTATCCATGGTTTCCCTTTCCACAGTTGTGGTTACCAATGGTCAACCATAGTCTGAAAAGATTAAATGGAAAATTCCAAAAATAAAAAATTCTCAGGGTTTGAACAGTGTGTCATTCTGGATAGTGTAATGAAATATTACCCCATCCTGCCCTGTCCCAACAGATGTGAATCACCCCTTTGTCCACCATAGCCATTCACGTATGTGTTCCATTATGGTTTGTGTTTAGATCTCCCCACTAGCCTCATGCAGTCATGGGAAGGGATGGGCTTTTCAGAGGCAGCTGAATCTAGAGTTTGTGGTTGATTCATGGTCCAGTGCTGGGATTAAGAGTATAAGTGCTCTACCCACCCTAGGGCAGGTAGCCTGCATACAATATAAGGGACAGGAAAAGGATTGCCTCTCACCTGCCTTGTTGCTTTTGTATTTCCCACCACAAATCATTCTCCATGCAGCCACCCTACCTTGGAGCCAGCCAATTGTGAACTGAAACTGCTACAAACTGTGATCTAAATAAACCTTTCCTCCTTTAACTTTAGGTGTTGGGTATTTTGTCCTAGCAATGAGAAAAGTAGCTAAGACACTCCTGATCCATTAGTGACTCAGCAGCTGACCAGCTGACACAGTATTGCAGTGTTCGTGTTTTACTCTACTATGTCACAAACCCTATGCTTCTTGCTTCAGCTCAGCTCATCACATAGGCATCGTGTCATCTCTCATCACCACCAGCAGAAAAATGACTGTGTTAAGACTGACAGTGAGCAAGACCACACTCACAACTTGTTGTGTTTTAGGTAGCTCATTGCTATGATTGCTTTGCTCTGTTAGTAGTTACTGTTGTTAATCTCTTACTCTGCCAGATTTGTAAATTAAGCTGCATCACAAGTACATACCTATAGAAAAAAAACAGTATGCACAGAAATTGGTAGGTCTCAGGCATGCACTGGGGCTTTGGAGGAAACTATAAAGCTCTCAGATTTTACTCCAGTGCATGTGACCCAAAGCCTAGCAGTGCTCTTCCATCCCCTCCTCAAGTAGAACATATCGAGAGTAAATTTTGCATGTGGCTCCAAAAGGACTAAAATGATTGATTTTCATTCAACACACCTCTTTTTGTTATTTCAGAAAGGATACAAATTCTACATTATTTTTATGGTACAAGATGAATCAAAGACACACCCCAGTGTTCTGTGCACTTCAAGAACAAAGTAGATTGTAAAATAACAGTAAATTATTTCAAAAGGATTAGGGCATCCCCCTAACAAAAATCAATAAATTAAAAAGTTGAACCATACATTGATATAATACAGCAGAAATGGAAGCACAGCAGTGACTGTCCCTATGAAGTATTGCTCACAAGATATCAGTACTTGAGCTGCAGCTTCCAGAAGAATTCATATGCCCAAGCCTGCCTTCTTGTGCAGTACACAGCCTGAGTCCTGGGCATCCTGGAGGTATCTACCAACAGTAAGACGGAAGAGAGCAACAGAGCACCTAAAATGTGATGATATTACAGCTTCACAGAGAGCTTCAGATGAAGCATCTCGTAAAAGAATAAGAAGCATGTCTGACCTCATTGCAGAAGGCTACCTGCAAATACTGAAGAACAGGGCATTTTCTTGGTGAAAAGTTGGGTTACTCAGAAAATAAGATGGTCTCAATTACATCTGTGGAAAAAAATGAATCTCTTTGCATAATGAAGTACATATTATGTATGGATGGTTTAAGGAGGACACATGAACCAGGTGTGGTGATGCACGCCTATAATCCCACCACTCGGGAGGCTGAGGCAGGAGGATCGCTGTGAGGCTGAGACCAGCCTGGGCTACAAAGTGAGCTCAAGGCCAATCTGAACTATATAGCGAGACCCTGTCTCAAAAAGACAAAAAAAAAAAAAAAGGAGGACACATGAGGCAGTGACCTAATTTTTTTCCTCTAGTATCAAAGACAATAAATAACATTTTTCCAGAGAATACAAATAGGGAAACAGTGTCAGCATATATTATATGGAGTTATGAAATGGAAGCATGCACCACAGTGAACAAGAAGGCATCCTACCTCTCCAGCTTCTAAATGAGCTGGCAAAATCCCCTAGTGATAGAGAATAGTTTTTTCATTCTTAGCAACAAACATTTCATTACCAAATTAATCCCATATCATTATACTACACAATGGAAAATCATCATCTTCTAATGTAGGAAGACAATGAACTTGAGAACATCTTGTGGGTTTTCTTCGCAGAGTGAATGCCCAGGATCCCATTTGCTATGCACAACCAGCCTTGACAAATAGCAGAGAAAGCACCACCACTTCGTGTCCTGTACCTAAAGATGCTGATCAGGCCATGGCTCAGGTACAGTCCCTATGGGCAGGTTGCCTAGGTTCAAGCTTGGCTATATCATCTTGAACAAGTTTTACAAACCATATATAACTAGCTTCCCTGTCTATAAAATAAGAAGAGTCTCCTACTTCCTAGACTTGTGAAGATTAAATGAATACACACACAGCACTTAAAACAGTATGTAGTAAACATTCAGTGAATGACAGATACCTTTTCTCCTCAGAAAATTCTGAGGGAATACCAGCTTCAAGTACAGCTTGATTCATGTGCTCTAGAGGGGGTGTCAGGCCACGGTATTTCTCTCTCCAGTTCTTATCTTTCCTTACTCTGGCATAGTTCCATTCCCAGACAGTCTGCCCACGATGGTCTCAAGATGGCTGCTATGACTTCAGCCTCTCTCTTCCTAGGTACAAGACCAGTAGAAAAGAACATAACACCAGTCTCAGTAGGTCCAGCACAAATTAGAGAATTCAGTCTAACTACGGCAGTAATGACAGTCTATCATTTCTCTCATTACTGACAAGGTTGAGCAAGTTTGCATGCATTTACTGGCATTTGTAGTACTGAAGGGTATTCGTTTTATTCCAAAGACATCTTGTTCATTGTTTCAAAAATGATAGGAGGATTCTTTCAAACAAACTGGCTTACTATAAGAGGTGTTCCCAAGTGTGCCAAGGTCAGCTGTGCCTCCTCTTTTGGCACAAGCCCTTCCCTCCTGTGATCTGTCACCCTGCTGTAGCATTCTGCTAAAACAGAAATCATGGCAATGCCCAAGCCTCTCCTTTCTCACGTCTCACCTGCATGTCCCACCCAGACCCCCACTTAGCTCCTGGAGCTCCAAGAACCACGGGAAAAGCCTGGCTTTAACTCTTCTTGTTTCTTTGGGAATCATGTTAGGTCAGTTCCTGCTCTTTCATAAATACTTAACGGAAATGTGCTTTCTGAACCACCTACACCCCTTCCTTTCCAAAGTGCTAGTAAAGGTGACCTGTGAAGCAGTCACAAGTTCGCTGACCACCATAGTTCCAGGTGCGAGCTAATGCACTGAGCAGCCAGGTGTCAGAACTCATCCCCAACATGCTCAGCATCATTGTCTTGGCCTCCAAACTGACTTTGCCCAGTTAAGTCCTCTTGTTAGGAACTTGACTCAAATCTTACTTGTCTCACACTACCTTAATCCATTTGCTCAGGCTCTAACAGAATGTCACAGTCTGGGCAACTTATAAAGAAAAGAGGTTTATTCCTTGGAGTTCTGGAGGCTGGAAAGTCCAAATGCACAGTGCCAGCACGCACTACATGAGTTTGGAAGGAACATTCAAGCCACAGCAGCTTCCAAAACTAGAGTTCATTGACTCTGCTCCTGGACTGCTTGGCTCATCCCTTAGCGATGCTGAGCTGAGGTTGCTAGCTTCCTCCCACATCATACCTGAACACAACCCAAAATGGAACAAAAAGGCTAACATGGTGGTTAAAGATATGGAGAGAGAAATAAGCAATTTGACAAACACTTACTATAGTGTTCATAAACAAGCAATTTCACAAACACTTGTTACACTTATTACAAAATGCTGCAAGGAAAAGTGAGATTTAAAAAAAGTGTGGGTAAAACTTGGGTGTATCAGTCATGTTAGGCTAAGCTTTGTGCAGTAACAATCTCAATAGCTTTAAGAAAGAAAACTTTGTTTCTCAAAGGGCACATGTCCATCGTGGATGGGCAGTAGATTTGCACCCAAGCTGAGACAGCAGTGTGGTCAGTCAGTATCCCGAATGGGATGAGAGTGATTAAATGATGTGTGTCACCCTCATGCCACACCTCCTGGGCCAGAACCGGCCAAACTGTAAAAGATCAGAAAGAGTGATGCCACCAGGAGTTAGAAGGAGGGGCGCTGGAAATGCTTGACGAGCAGCGCTCATATGATCCATGGTAGATGAGCTCAGGCCTAGTCTTTGGTAGAGGAGGTGGAAAGATAGGTGGGGTAAGGAAAATGGACGTGCAATGAATGGGCCTCAGGGTCCCGTGAGCATGTGATTCTGTCTATTGATTCTCCAGTTACCGCTTGTTGCTTAAAAATGAAAAATTTGAGACTTCATCCTGGACTGGACTGAATTAGAATCTGCCTTTTAATAAGATCCTCCAGGGGCTGGGGATTTAGCTCAGCGGCAAAGCGCCTGCCTGGCAAGCACAAGGTCGTGAGTTCAGTTCCTGGTACCGGAGAAAAACCAAAAAAACCAAAGATCCTCCAGCAATTCACATGCACATCAAAATTTGAAAAAAACTCTGACACTTACATCAAATGAAAGTATGTTAGGTGATATAAGGGCATCTTTGTATTTTTTATTGGTATACAATAAAATCATACATAATGATCTTATACTTCCATAAATGAGAACACTAGCATCATTAGATATACATAATGATTAGATATACATAATGATCACATTCATCATAGGGAGTTTGGACCTGCCCATGATATATCCTGCTTCTTTTTTCCCATTCCCCTCCTTTCCCTTCAACACCTTTCCCTCCAACCCCCTTCTCTCCTTATTTACAAAAGCTTTGTTTCCACTGTTTTCTTTCTATTCTTTTCTTGTCCCTTGTTTCCTTTTCCCCTCCCCCTTGCCTTGTTCCCCTTCTCATTTGAATATTTTCATCTCATTTCCCAATATCTAGTATACATTTTGGTCCTTGTTTACACTTTCAGAGAAATACTTTCAGAAAAACAATGCAGTATTTACACATGTGTGTCCAATTTATTTCACTTAAGAGTATGGTCTCAAGATGCATCCATTTAGTTAGAAATGCCTCAAGCTTGTCCTTCTTTATGGCAGACTAGTACTCCATTTTATTTTTAAAAAGACTCACATCTTCTTTATCCATTCATCCATTGACAGGCATTTGGGTTGTTTCCAGGATTTAGCTATTATGAACTGTGCTGCTATAAACATAGGTATGTATATATCACTGTGACATGATGCTTTTAATTTGGGGAGGGAAGATACCAAGAAGGAGAATAGAAAATGGAACCTCTATTTCTAATTTTTTGAGGAATCTCCACACTGATTTCCATAGTGGTTGCACCAGTCTGCACTCCCACTGACTGTGGAGAAGGGTTCCTTTTTCCCCACAGCCCTGCCAGCATTTGTCGTTGATTGATTTCTTGATAATAGGCATTCTTTCTAGAGTGAGATGGAATCTCAGCATTGTTTTAATTTGCATTTCTTGAATGACCAGTGATGCTGAACATTTTTTCTTGTATTTATTTGTCATTTCTTCTTCTTCATTTGAGAAGTGTCTATTCATTTCAGATGCCCATTTTTGGATTGGCTCGTTAAATTTGGGGGGTCTGATTTTTTTTTTTTTAGTTCTTTATAGATCTTAGCTATTAGTCCTTTGTCTAGGAACAGCTGGCAAAAATTTTTCCCACACTGTGGCTGTCTCTTCACTCTGTTGGTGGTTTCTTTTGCTGTGCAAAAGTTTTTTTAATGAGATCCCAGTTGCTGATTCTTTATGGTAATTCCTGTGTGATTGGGGTTTTGTTCATAAAGTCTTTGCTTACACCAATGTCTTCAAGAGTTAAGACATCTTTGTATTTTAATAATTATTTTATTGTATTTCTGTATACTAAATGATGCTAGTTCTCATTTATGGAAGTGACATGAGATAGAAGAATTTATTTCATTAAAATTTGATTTGAAAGAAATACTAGGTAAATAGTGGTACAAACAAGACATAAATGTGGGACAAATTGTGAGCAATGCAACACAAATACCTAAAATTTGGGAGCTCTACTCCACTGGGAGCATTCCCAGCCTCCCGTATCCCCCACCATGAGGCCATCCCTCCCCTCTAATTCTCTGCCCTCATCCAGCTCATTTGTGACCAGCCTCCTACAGTCACCAGGGAGAGGAGACAACACAGCCATACACCTGAACAGGAAGGGGAAATGGTGGTTCAATTTCAAACTGAGAAAGAAGAGGAGGCATTTAGCCATCCAACACATAAGAATATTTCAGTCAACAAATAACCACATAAAGACAGTGGCCCCACAAGATGATAATGCAGCTGAAAATTCTTTTTGCTTATTGACATCATCACCATTATGACATCTTGGCACAATGCATTTCTCATGTATTTGTGGTGATATTAATGTAAGCAGTCCTACTCTGTTGCTACTCAATAAAACCTTAGCACATACAATTAGACCTAGGATGAATACTTCATAATAATAAATGACTGTATCAGTGGCTTTGTATTTTCTATACTATACTTTGTGTCATTATTTTAGAGTATGCTCCTACTTTTAAAAAATGTTAACAGTAAACAGCATCTGGTGTTATTCTAGCAGCAGCCTCAGGTATCTTATATTTACCAAGTCTCTTGATGGCATTCAGGCCACAATGAATGACCCACCAATACCAACTTGGTTTGTGTACATACAATCTGTGGTATTCACACTGCAACAAAATCACCTCATGACACTTCTCAGAACATATCCTCAGGATTAAGTGACACATGACTATTTGAAACTATCAGGCCTCCTAAGTATTTGGAACCTGATTCACCCACCTCATTTGCTCATTTTTCCAGTCATTACGCACATGCATGTGTATTCAGCCTACATTTGCCTCTTGTCTCTGTCAGGGCAGATCTTCCCAACCACGGCTGTCATGAGTGCTGCTCACCAAATATTTCCAGTCCTCAGCTCCTTCTTCTAACACATAGTGATGTGGTAGCATCCTACTTCTTGTCTCCCAGTGTTTGGATGGGGTCTGGTTCTGGCCCATGTGTTACATCTGTCATTTAAGTGTTCTCATCCTATCAGGATGCAGACTGGCCACCCTGAGGATAGTGGCCACGCTGTCAACCTGGGTACCAATCCATTGCCCATCTGCAACAAATATTTATGACTAAAAACCACTGGGATTTAGGGGATGTGTATTACCACTGCAAAACTTAGCCTAACCTGACTAATACACCCACTGTCCCTTGCAGAATTTTACATGTTAGAAAACCGAGGCAGGTGTCAGATTTCCATGCTATCTCTGCTACAAAATTTTATTCTAAGCATTTTGTATAAACCAGCTGAAGGTGAGTAAGGTTTGATCCACCCTTCCACGTAACAAATGTTTTCCCAGATAACCTGCTTGCCTGATATGGGCAGAGTTCCATCGCCGTAGGTGGCAATTTCTGACACATGTGATAACATCACATCTCACTAGACCACACACCCAGAAGCAGGATGACAATGAGTGCATGACTATAAAAGGACTCATGTGGTGGAAAATGCATTGAACCAGGACTAAGAAATGTGGACTCAATTCTGCCATCATATTAGTTCTCTGGCCTCCTCTGAGGATAAGTAAAAGAAATTCAACTTAAACAACGTATGTAAGAAATACAAAGTAAAAACCTCTCAAAAGATGTTAAGAAGAAACTGCTTCCCTCCACACAACTGCACATTGCTGTCTCTACTGGTTCCTTTCTCAGACCTGTTCTTCCCTAAAGATGATCACCATAAGGTACAGGCTCCAGCAGCTCAGAGTACAGGAGAGGAGAAGACTTCCCCTTTCCAACAGCTGCATCAAAAAAATCATAGTAAATTTCATCAACCTAATTTCAGTCATATGTCTATTATCCCTGAACCAATCACTGTAGCCAGGAAAATTCAAGTGCTCTGATTGGCCAGATATGGGGCGCATGTCCACCTCTGGAATTGGAGGTCGGAGAAAGCCTAGTTAAAATGCATGGACTGCAAGTTGGGGAAAAAGTAGTTTTCCCCAAGAAAATCAGGGTTACCAAGACGCAAGTTAGCAGGCTCAGGGGAATTAATGCAGATCAAAATGTTGGGAGTTTTTATATTACCTATAATTTCAGTTATCGTAAGTGATTTATCATAAGTGATACGAAAAGTCAAGAAACCAGGATCACACCAGAACCGTGTCCACAGGTAAGTACGTGTGCCCAGTAGACCAAACTACAGAACTGTGAAGTAGAAGGCGTAATGGGGCAGTGCCCTAACATTCAATGAGTGCCCCTTGTAGATAAACAAATTCTAATGGAATGATAAATGTTACCTTTTTAAATACAGAAGATTTCTCAATAAGCACAATATTAAAGCAAAGGAAAATATTTGATTTTATAACCACTATTTACATCAAGGTAGAATAACTGAATAAATTGCCGTGGTAGATGGAGAAACGACCATGTCTTCTAAAAACATCCCTATATTAATCTCCAAAACCTGTGAATACTATATGACCTTACATGGCAAAAGGCAATGAAAGCTGCTAATCAGCTAATCTTTTTTAGTATATGTGAAGTGAGGACTCATCAGCTCATTGTAACAGGGAGATTACCCGGGTCATCTAGCTAAGTGAGTCCATTGCACTCACAAGAGTCCTGAAAAGTAGAAGTTGACGGTAAAGGAGACAGGGTGATGCAGTGAAAGAAGAATTTCTCTCCGATGCCAGCTTTGAAGGTGGAGGGAGGCAGCCAGGAGCCATGAAACACAGGTGCTTCTAAGAGCTGGGAAGTACAAGGAAACAGATTCTTCCCTACAGCTTCAAAGAAATACAAAACCTGGCCAGTGCTTTGATTTTAGCTTAATGAGATTCAGGTCAGAATTTCTTTTTTTAAATTTAAGTTTATTGATACAGTTTAGGTATATATAATTGTTATAGGCAGCTGAATCAGAGAGAAATATTATAGGCAGTCAGACAGGGCCAGGCCCTCGAAGGAGCCAACATGAAAGATATATATTTGCTGTGGGCCAGACTTCCAAAGGACTAAACAAATGCACCCACATACCTCCCTAGGGATGGACATCAGAGATTGATATTCTAAATAGGTAGCGATCACCTTGAAGAGTCCCTGACCCAACCCCTTACAGGAAAAGCCCCTGTTCTGTATTCAGGCCCACTTGCTACATGACTCGCTTCCCCATTTGATCCCAATTTAACCAGTTTTACCTGAACAATTCTTATTGGCTGACCAGTTTTGTCCATTTTCCCCTACCTTGGACCTGCCTCACCTCATGGTTTTGCTCTATAAAAGTCCCTAGAAAAGATGGAGTCTTGGGGTAACCCACTCGGGCCCCTCTTCTGTCCCTCTCTTGGACAGAAGCTTTCTTTCCCTCAATAAACATATTCTGCTCTTAACCTCCGTTGTTCCTAAAATTCATTCTTCAATTTTAGAGAACACAAACTCGTCCCAGATATCATTCAGGGAGTTTTTATTTTCCTGTATCATAATGACCATATTAATTACAGGGAATTTATATCTGTACATAATATATCTTGATTCTTCTTTTTTTCCCATTCTCATCCCCTTATTTCAAACCTCCCTGTTCAGAATTTCTAAACTGCAGAAATACAGTTTGTTTTGTGTTAAGCCATTGCTTAAAGTAATTTGTTACAGAAATTGATACAACTGCCCATTTCCAGTTATGGGAGCATCTAATTAAAAAAAGAAACAATAAGGGGTTTTTGGTATCCAAGGATTTATTTTATCCCTGTGGCCAAGAAGATGGAAGTGCTCTGATTAGCCGGGACTGGGACTCATGTACACCCCTTAGGGCAGAGGGAAATGTAGCCTTAGTCAAACCAAATGGACTGAGAGTTGGCCCTTCCCAAGAAAAGAGTGTTACATTACCAAAAAGGGGGGTGTTACTTGCTAGAGACAAAAGCAACTGTGGGCCACTACAGCTGCCAACCTCCTCCCATCCCAAGCAATTCTAAGGCAAATGCTTTGTCCAGCTCACAGGAAGCTGCAAAAGCCCTACAGGCTGCATCATTTTAATGCAAAGTGACACCGACTGTCTTCCTTAGAATGCGAGAAATCACGAATTCCAGGAGAGTAACTGTGGGGAGCAGCTCAAATCAAATGCAGGGCCACTGGCAAATGAGAATCTGGTTGCAGTCAATTAGCTAACATTTAAAGTGAAAGTCTGCAGGGATGATGCTAAAAAGAGTTTCAAAAAAGAATTACTGGAACATCGGAATTTGATGTCCTCAAATCTTTCGTCGACAGTGATCTTTTTTAAGAGTCTGGATACTGAGTCTGGTTTTCTCAAGACTTGGAAAGGAAAGAAGGGGGAAGGAAAAGAGGGAGGGAGTGAGGAAAGGAGAGGGAGCAGGAGCAGAGGGAGAAGAGGGGAGGGGAAGGAGGGGAAGGGAAGGGAGGTGGAGGAGAGAAGAAGCAGAGAGGGAAAATTACACATAATCAGAAAGAAAAAGAGAGAAAGAAAAGAAAAGAGAAAAAGAAATTACATACACAAAATCAACATTTGATTCATATTTCTACGTGCCAAGAAATAGTACACAGTTACAATTATAACCTAAATTTGGTTACATATAAGGTACATTTTTCCAACTAACTGGACACGAAGCATAAGCTCATTGAGGTCTTGATCTCAATTTCCCTGGCCCTGTGGGAGAATTCCTAAACCAACTGGCTTCTCATGCTTCCTCTTCTGAGGAATATCTGTTCACTTTTTTTTTAAACTACTTTTCTATTTTCTTTTCTCATTGATTTGTAGGCGTTCTTTTCATATTCTTGACACTAACCTTGCTGGGAGTGGTGGCACACGCTCCTGTAATCCCAGCACTCGGGAGGTTGAGACAGGAGGATCCTTGTGAGTTCGAGGGCAGCCTCCGCTACAAAGTGAGTTCAAGGCCAGCCTGCATAGCGAGACTCCCTGTACAGTATCTTCTCTGAGTAAGTTATCATCTCAAATATTCCAATTCATCAATTTATCATTTCAATGTATTGAAAGCAGCTTTTAATTAATAAAAGGCCAGTTCCCGTTTCTGTTTATTTTCATATTTATTTTAGATTTGATAAGAAAAAAAGAAACGTTAGTCCTAGTTCAAGAGGACTTACTTTAAGGGCTCCAAGTATCAATTATCTTCAAATAATTAGAAACTTCTGGAGTTCAAAGTTAACACAGTGCAAGATAATGATAAATTTTACTCAGACTTTTTTCTGTCAACATTCCTAATCAGCACCAGGAAATCACCCAGTATCTTTCCCTGGAGCTCACCAGATCAGATAACAGTCATGTTACATAACAACCTTCTGGTTAACAAGGGGCCATATACGTAATACGTAATGGATCTGAAAAATTCCTATGGCTTAGTATATACTTCCTGTACCTTTTATGTGTTCAGATACACAAATATTTAACCTTGTGTTGCAATTCAAGTGTTCAGTACAGTAATGTTCAATGCAGGAGTAATGGGCTATATACCATATAGCCCAGATGTGTAGTAGGCTACACTATCTAGGTTTGTGTTTGTACATGTTATAATATTTGCACAATAAAGGAACCACCTAATAACACATGTTTCAGAAGGTATCTTCATCAAGTGACACATGATGGTGCTTAAGAGGGTCAATGTTTCTCTCACATTACACTGCTTATCTTAAAACCAGTGCCTCTGTCAAAGATTTTCAAGTGACTAAATTTCTTTTGGGGAATTAGTAAACACTCTAACTGCATAACTATGGCACTTAAAAAGGATTCATCAGCTTATTTTCTAGTAAGATATCCACAAGAGACAATCTTGTCCTATTACTTTCCAGTATACAAAAGAATATACTATCTTTATGGAAATTCTATAAATGTATTGGATTTCATTCACCATTATGCATTGCCCAAAAAAAAAAAGAATCTTTTTCTAAAACTGGAGGAAGCACTAAGTTAGACCCTTACCTCACACCATATTTTTTTTAAAAAGTCTGATGGGGTAAAATTATAAACGATAAAATAAACCACTAGAAGAAAAACCATAGAACACATTCTGTAAGGTTATGGGAAATCTTCCTAGTGAAAAAGCATGAAAGTCAGAAATCCCAAGGGAAGAGTAAGCAAGTCCAACAACATAGCTTTACTTTTGTAGGGGATAAGCTTCTTAATGAGGTCAATTCAAGGTGAATAAAAAATAAGAACATTTACTCACCAAAAAGTAATAACAACAATAGGATAAATCTGCATTGGCTAATATAATTTTTACTATGTCCTCTAGAACCTAGGCTCTATCTTGACCCTCTGCCATCCTCAGCTAT
The DNA here is from genome assembly GCF_000276665.1 of Chinchilla lanigera. Taxonomy (NCBI): domain Eukaryota; kingdom Metazoa; phylum Chordata; class Mammalia; order Rodentia; family Chinchillidae; genus Chinchilla; species Chinchilla lanigera. Next base: position 25,986,820 of record NW_004955408.1, on the reverse strand, counting down.
TTGGTCGTTGACCTTGAGCTTGTCCCAAGATGCTATTGCTGCTGCAAGCACCACATCCTGTTTCACCCATGTCCAGAGGAGAAAGAAGGAAAGACAGCACCTGAGTCTCTTTCTGAGAGCATGAAACTGCCCTGAGGACATCCTCTCCCAGAACCTCCCCCTTCACCTCTCACTGGCCATAAATCTACCACATGCCTGTGCCTAAACTCACAGAATTAGTAGGAGTAACAAATCAGGGTCGGTTTAAACCAATCGTGACTCACTCTGTAGGAGCACTAAAGCTCATGGCTACCCTGCCTGCAAGGAAGAAGAAATGGCTGTTGATGTCGAGTAAGCAATTCGCAGGACCTACTATGGATAAAGTAAGATCCCCTCTTCAACACAATGCTCAATGACTGAGTTTAATGTAAGGGCCAAGTTCTCCTTTGGAAGCTTACGGTCAACCACAGGGTCAGCAAATGTTTTCTATAAAAGATGATAGTTTAGATCTGAGGGTCCGTTGTTACCTCACACATTTACTCAACTCTGCTGCAGTAGTTTAGATCTGGAAATTTCCCCCAAAGGCCATGTGTTAAAGGCTTGGCTCCTGGAGCTGTTTAGGTCCCTGAGGACATGCCCTTGGAGCCCCTTCCTTCTTCTTTCTTTTGTTCCCCCGACATGAGGTGAGCAGTTTTACTCTGTCACACCCTTCTGTCACAATGTGCTACAGGCCACAAAGCAACAGGCCAATCAATTGTGAACTAGAGCCTCCAAAACTGTAGCCAAAAAAGTGAACCTTTTCCCTTTGTAAGTGTATTATCCCAGGAATTTTATTATGGGAATAGAAAATCAACTAACACATCTGTCACATAAGGTTAAAAGCGGTATAGATAGTACTTAAACAATGGCATAGCTGACCGCCAATAAAAACTACAGAACTACAGGACTGTCTGGAGTTTGACCCATGGGCTGCAGTTTGTGAATCCCCAACCTGGTAGAAAGACACACATGTAAACCAAGATCTCACACTGGCTGTACACACATTTTGATTGGCAAACTCAAGGTCTGATCAAGATACGCACTTTCTGGTTAACCACAGTCCCTACCACTCCCTCTTGTCTTAAGCCATGTCACTTTTCATATTCTCTGCCATGATTCTAGGGTGAAAGTAAAGACTCTTTCACCCAAAGTTCTAGGAAACATCTATTCATTTATAGGATCTTCTCTTGGTACATAGATTTCATAAACAAAAATCAAGTAATGCAATTGGTCCACTGTGATCCCTGGTATACTTTGGAACTGCATACATACACACACTTGCACATACATTAACTGAATTATTTAAGCACTCTTTTCTAGAAATAGAGTCCCAACGACCCCGTCCTAACCCTTTCTCAGGAGTAGATCCGCAGTGGTCCTGGTTGACAAGCTACATGGTAACCTAATCTCTGCATTTTGCTGACGAGCCACACTCCCGTGGTTTATGAGCTCAGTGGAATCCCTCAATAGAATTATACCCTTTTATTGAGTCTTGAACTGTATATTATCATGAATACTAACCCAGTTCAAATGGTCCATCCCTTCTGCCTTAGCATTAGACAAAGCCTGAGTAACTACCCTTCTCGGCAAAGAATGTGTTTTCTTTGGCACCGAACCCTGCTGAAACCTCATGTGCCCGTGGCACTCCTGTACTACACCTCTAGGCTCCAAGCCAGGCTGTCCCTGAGCAGTCACTTAGACAAGGACCATGGGAAAGATGAATGTCTCTCTTGCAATAAAGAAAAGATTAGCAGAGAAAATTAAAAGCACAGCCAGGCATGGTGGCACATGCCCATAATTCCAGCATTCAAGAAGCAGAGACAGGAGGACCACAAGTTCAAGGCTGGCCTGGACTACATAGTGGGAGCTTGCCTAAAAGAAAAACAAGAGGGCCAGGGATATAGTTCAGCGGCACAAGCGCCTGCCTGGCAAGCACAAGGTCCTGAATTCGATTCCTGGTACCAAAAAAAAAAAAGAGAGAGAGAAAAGAAAATTAAAACCCTGGGCTCAACTTTACAGCAAATGGCTGCCTCTCACTGGGAGAGCAACCTTTGGGTAAAGGCAAGCTCTTGAGAAGCATCCTTTCTACCTCCAGCAATCCCAGCACCCAGGCTCTCCTAAAGATGGTACTTTCTTAAACAATTCCAAACAAGGAGACACACAACTGCCCATCATTAGTTCTACAAATGTTGATTTGTTATTTGCTGTGCATCAGCTACTACACTGGGCACTGTGGGTACAGTACAGAACAGAAAAGCCCTGCCCTTGACAGTGTGATATAGTTCAAGGGGAGCTGCGGCAAACATAAGCAGGTCACCAAGAACATGAAAGTAAGTTGTCCTAAGTGACATGAAGGAAAAGAATAGGATGTTGTGTGTACCCATTTGCTGGGACTGTTGTAACAAATTATCACAAACTGGGTGGCTTAAAACAGCAGAAATGTGGGCTGGACAAGATGGCGCACACCTGTAATCCCAGCACTTGGGAGGCTGAGGCAGGAGGATCACTATGAGTTTGAGGTCAGCCTGGACTACATAGTGAGATCAAGGCCAGTATGACCTATGCTGTGAGACCCTGTCTCAATAAATAAATAAATACATACATAAATTTTAAAAACAGAGCAGAAGTGTATTATTTTCTCAAAGTTCTGGTGGCTAGAAGTCCAATGTCCTTGTGTCAGCAAGGTTATCATCTCTCCACAGGTTCTAAGGGAAAATACCTCCTGCCTCTTCCTGCCTTGGCTGCACTGCTCCAAGTCCTACTTCCCTTTTTACACAACCACCCAACCTTCTCCTGTGTCTTTTTTCTGATAAGGACCCAGGTCATCAGACTTAGGCCCACATGTCATCGGATAATCTAGGATGACCTCATCCTAAGATGCTCAATTTAAAGCTGTAAAGACTTTTTCTCTGAATAAGGTAAGAGTTACAGGTTTCTTGATGTGAACATAGCTTTTAGGGAGCTACCATCCAGCCCACTAGTCTGTAAGAGATCCTAACAGGGTCACTTACATTAGCTAGGGGGAGGGGTCCTCAGAAGAAGCCTCTGAGGAAGTGAGATTTACCCCCACAATTTGAAAGATGGAGAGACATACACTATGCAGAACAGGAGAAAACTGGGAGAACAGCATAGCAGCCATGGTCAGTCTGTGCAAAGGTCCTGAGACCAGCCGAGTTAACAGTGTTCCAAAAACTGAAAGAAAGAGAGCATGACCAAAGCAGAGTGAGTGACATGGCCTGAGGTGTGCTGGGGTCTGGTGGGGCAGACCAGTCCTGAAGGTGTTGGAAATCACAGCGAGGATTTGGGGTTTTACTTGAAGCACAAGGGAAAACTGATAAAGTATTTAAGCCTAATCACCTGATTAAATTTACATTTCATCTTGAAGATTTTTCAAAGAGCACAGCTGGCCTTAGCTGAAACTGAGAGTTATTTTTCTCATAGTTTTAGCAATAGCAAATGCATAGTATTTTATCATTTACATTGCTATATACATTAATTCATTGACAGAAAAGCATATACTGTAACTCAAATACAAGCCAAGGCACTATGTAACCCAGAATCTGTCTGTGTTATAGGTTGAACTGTGTCTCCCTCAAAATTTCATATGTTGAAGTCCTAACCCCTAGTACTTCAAATGTGACCTTATTTAGAATAGGATTTTTGCAAATGTCATTAATTAAGATGAGGTCAAATCAGAATAGAGTAGGTCCCCAGTCCAGTATGACCGGTTCCCCTACAGGAGAAAATTTGGACATAAGCATATTTATGTGGCAAAATGCTTGAGATAATTAATTTACAGATCAGGAAGGTTTATCTTGGCTTACCTTTGGAGGTTTCCAGCCCTGACTGATCAGCCTGTTGCCTTGGACCTGTGGTAGCACAGTAACTTATGGCAGGAGCCTGAGTTGAAGAAAGTCTGTTCCCCCATGGCCGGGTGCAAAGGAGACAGGAAGTAGCAGAGACCAAAGCCCCTTGATCTGCTTGGAGAGGTCACTTACCTTAGCTAGGGGGAAGGGTGCTTAGAAAAAGCCTCAGTGACCACCAACCTCCTCTCAAAGTTTCACCAACTGGAGAGCAAGCATTTAAGACATGTGTACACAAGGGATATTCCAGATCCAAACTATAGTGCACACACCCAGGGAGATCACTTTATAAACATGAAGACAGCCACAGAACAAGCTAAGAGAGGCCCAGAGAAGATCCTTGCCTCCCAGCACTCACAAGATGCAATCCTGTCGTACCTGGATTTTAGACTTCCAGCCTCCATAACTGCAAGACAATAAATTCCTGTTGTTGAAGCTGCACAGTCTGTGGGGCTTTCTCCTGGCAGCTCAAGCAAACTAACACACTCTAGTATCACATTTTAGGAAGCTAAATTTAACGAAAGGCCATCCTGATCTTTCCCAGCACCTCTCCCAGAACATGATAGGGATCTAATTCACAACTCATACTAACACCTAATCACCACCTTTTCCTCTTACTTCTCCTTTTCCACCTCTGCAGCCTCTCTTCTCTGGCCCTGGCTTGACTAACTTTCCAACAAAACTTTTCCCGAGCTTCTACAATAAGATTTCGACTCCTTTCTCCCCACATCCCCTTCCTGGATCTGTCCTGTTTTTCTCTCAGTGGTTATTTGCCTCCCAAGTACTCTCTCCACCACCTCTTCTCCCTAGTGATTTCCTCATCATCATACAGGGCCCAGGAAGCCCGCTAGTCTCATTAACAGAGGGAAAGACAAAGCCCACGAGGCCAAAGACATAATTCCACCCCTGTCGCTCTCCGCTACCCTCTATCTAGTTATCATGAGGTAGAGGGACATAACAGAATTTTATGTGTTGTCACTTCTCACACACAGATTTTTTTAAATTTAATTATAATCTGCATCAGAGCAGAAACTCTATTTTGCCCACTTTTACATCCTCTATCTTGCAGGAAGGACTACTCTGCACAAAGGTGGTGCAAACTGATCACAAAAGCTTCCCCAGGCCCTGAGTCCTTGCTCTGCGCTCCTGAAGTCTTCTTGCCTCATCTACAAAGTTACTGAGCTCAAACTGTCTGGTCTTAATTAAGCTTTGGCGACATCTGCCATGAGTGATTGGTGACATTTTTCCATCTACTCATCACTCCTAAAAATGGATTCGCTCCTGCTGATTCGGAATGATCAGCCTAAGGCAAAGGGGCACAGAGGTGAAAGAGGGGGAGTCACCAGGTGGACAGGAAGGGAGGAGCAGCCCCTGCAACGAGCACCCCACTCTCGACTGCAACTAGCACAGACAGCAAAATCCCCTTCTACCTGCAGCATGTTGTCAGACACATCCCAAGGGAGAGAGAGAGAGAGAACAGAGGTGAAGGTCTCCGGGAGAAGCCAGGAAAAGGCGCAGAGGTTACAGAACTCACTACAGACCCCAGCACTGCTGGGAAGGAACTGTATTTAATTCAACTTTATACTTCCTCCTGTCTCCACCTCCAGCTTCCCAGCAGAGAACCTAGCACTCCATGAACCTGGGAGGTCAGATGGATGGTTGGCTGGTTCATTGGTTGGTGGGCTGGGTTTGGTTGGATGAATGAACAACCAAAATCTCTATTCCTTTCCTGAATACCACTCTATGTGTGCATGTGCACGTGCACGTGTGTGTGTGCGCGTGCATGTGTGTGCGTGCGTGTGTGTGTGTGTGTGTGTGTGTGTGTGTGTGTAGTGGTAGAGATTGCACCAGGACCTTTGCACTGAGCCACTCTCCAGTCCTCCTTTTATTTTTTAAGACAATAAGCCACTAAGTTGCCCAAGCTGGGCTCAAACTTTGGATGCCCTGCCTCAGCCTCACAGAGACCTGGGATTCCAGGTGCATAACAGTCCCCTGAGCGCCTACTTCACAGACTCAACAATGCCCATATGGTCATATTTGTCTCTTTTGCTTTAAGCCAACCCCAACTTTCTAGTCTGAGAAAGAAGGTCAGTGGTTTCTTAGAATCCCCGCAACTTCAAAGAAGCTCATGAGCTACCAAGAGGAGCACAGTTGAGGCATCCATCCGAGAATCTCATTTATTAAAACTAACTTCGGCCATTTGTGTGACTATTTCACCTTTATCCTTTCTAATCCTTTGCAAACTTCCTTCCTCAGATCCAAACTTTAGGGCCGGCGATATACCTCAATGGCAAAAGCACCTGCCTGGCAAGTGCAAGTTCGTGAGTTCGATTCCCAGTACCAAAAAAAAAAAAAAAAAAATCCAAACTTTTTAAACACCTACTGTGCCATAGAGCAGGTGGTCTTTAAACTTTAAAGCTCACATGACTCCCTAAAAGAATTCTGATTCACTATTTGGTCTTTGTACATGTTTGCTTGACACATAAGATTTTTATCATACATTTAAACTGCACAAAGGGTGCAATTCCATTGTATTGTAAATATTGACATTTTATAAATAAAACTGTTACATCATTTTTTCAGTGTTTCCAATGGGATCTAAATAGCATAGCAATTTGATACCCACCATCAGCTATTTTTTTAAAGGCATGAACAAACCCTTCCTTATGAGTCAGAAAACTTTGATTTTTCTTTTTTCCTCATTGAAATCAAATTTATTTATCCTGATACAATTTTATGTGAGAAAGCTTTTTATCATCACAATTCCACGTACAATTCTTAGTATCATAATTCTATGTAAAAACTATATAAAAATGGAAACTTTTTTATTTCCTGCTACCATTATTAAATTTTCTCCTGTGGATTGAACTATCATCACAACAATTTGTACCCATTTAATCAAGAAACATAAAGAAATTTTTTTGAGCCAGGGTCTCACTATGTAGTTCAAGCTGGCCCTGAACTCACTATGTAGCCCAGGCTGGCCTTGGATTCCCAGCAGTCCTTCTCTCTCAGCCTTCCAAATGCTGGGATAACAGGCATGTGCCACCATGCCCAGCTAAGAAATGTAAATATTTTCATGTCACAAATTTTGATGTCTAAGTATTAAACATACATGGACAAATCATTGAAGATATATCTTAATTAGGACAAGGAGAGATCTGAAAGCTTCATGAACATTTGTGGAGGGTTTTTGTTTTGTTTGGCAATTAAACTCAGGGCCCCATACGTGCCAGGCAAGTGCTCTGCCACTGAGCTACACCCGCAGCCCGTGGACACTAGTATTTTGAATGCCACTGTTCGTCCTTTCAAAAGAAAAGGGCTAGGTTTTCCTCTATTAAGCTGAGAGAAGAACATCCTGAAAGAGTAAGAGGAAAAGAGAACCAGCCTTCATAGTGGGCCAGTTCTCAGGCAGCTGTGTGTTTGTAAAACACATAAATAGGAGTGGGGAATGTAGCTCACTGGTAGAGCACTAGGTATGCACAAGGTCCTGGGTTTAATCTCCAGCAAGCCCCCCCCCAAAAGACAAATAAATAAATTCCTTTGAAATTCCCTTAGCCCAAATACCCTTTGGAAAGCTTTCCCATATGCCCAAGGGTACCAGTAGCCCAAGTTTGAAAATCAAGTCATAGACAATTTAGGTAAGTGCAAAACTCAACTTCACACAATTTCAAGAGTTTACATCTGATAGGAAGATGGGCTATAAGCCCTTCACAGAGATTCTTAACATTAAAAGAGCTAAAGAATTGTTCATGGGCAAAACAATGATGCCCAAAGATGTCTACATTCTTACCCTTGGACCCTGTGCCCTATTACATAACTTGGAAAAAGGGAGGTAAGGTAATGAGTGAAGTTAAGTTTGCCCATCAGCAGAGCTTCAATCAGGAGAGTGGCCTGGGTTACACAGGTGGGCCATGGTATCAACAGTCCTTAAGAGGAGAGAGGATGAGAGATCAGAGTGATTCCATATGAAGAGGACTCAACTCACCAGGCTGGCTCTGGAGATAGAAGAAGGAGGCCACAAGCCAAGGAATACAGGTCACCTCTGAAAGCTGCAGAAGACCTCCCCGTGAAAGCCCTCTCTTCAGAGTCTCCAAAAACAATGCACCTTCCTGGCACTCTGCTTTTAGCGTAGAGAATCTCATGTTGGACGTCTAACCTCCAGAACTATAAGATAGTAAGTCTGTGCTGTTTTAAGCCACTACACATGTACATAGTTCATTATGGCACCAGTAGGAAACCAAACACTGGAGAAAAGTTCCCCACACAGGACACAGGACACAGCAGGTCAGAAAGAGGTGCCTACTCCTTCTAGGAGATATAGGTGCTACAGTATGGTCCAGTTCTGCCCAGCTGGAGGCAGACCACACCCAGATATGTGTCCCAAACCCATATGGCTTTTTCTGAGGGATGCTGCCAGTCTGGGAACTTAGGTGTGAAGTTATTCAACTAACTGCCACCACTGTCCCCACATCTACTCTGTTAGTTACGGGGCCCCACAATCTGAATAAAGGCCAAGTCCTCTCACAGAATCTACCAGATCCTCACAGCAGCAAGATATACGATATATACAGATAAACCACTATACAGAAACTATTATACAAGATGTACAGCTAAGGAACCAGAGATTGCAAGAGGTGGAGGGGCTTATAACTGGTTGGCTGAGCTACAATAGCTATTATATCCATTGTCTTGGGAACTTTCCAAAAATCTGGATTCCTGAAATCCTGTCATTTGTGGCAACATAGATGGAACTGGAGGACATTATGCTAAGTGAAATAAGTCAGGCACAGAAATGCGAATACCGCATGATCTCACTTATATGTGGAAGTTAAAAAAGTTGATCTCATAGTAGTAGAGAATAAATTTGTGGTTACCAGAGCTTGGGAAAGAGGAATGGAGAAGGGATGCCTCATGTGGATGCCCCAATCCACAGGGTGCATTTGGGTAGGAGGAATAACTCCTAGTGTTCTAATGCACTGTAGGGTAACTACAGTGGACAACAGTTAAATCAATAATTCAAGATAAGTAGTACAGAGGACTTTGAACGCTCCTAACAAAGAAATTATAAATGTTTGAGGCGATAGGCATGCCAATTACTCTGATCTGATCATTACATATTGTATGTATGTATTGATGTGTCAGTGTGTACCCTATAAATACATACAATTACTATGTTTCAATTAAGAACTTCTTTCAAAATTATAAAAACAAAAATCTATATTCCTGAGGCCCATTTCAGGGTCACTTAATAAAATCTCCAGGTATCAAATCCAAGCATCTGCCCTTTTTCTGTCCTTTTTCTTGCCTCCCACATAATTCTAAGCACTGAGGCCATTTCAGAGATCAAAACACAGCGTAGCTCTGAGCTGCCAGGGCAAACCCTCATCTCACCCCTGGTAACTCTCAAGTACCTGACCCTGTCCTCACAGAGTGAAGGACTGATGCCAATCAAAGGCCGGCTGGAGAGATGTGCTTTTATGCTGGGTACAAGCTTGCCTGCACACAAGAATCACTTGGGAGCTGTTAAAAACCAAAAACCACTAAGTGTGGTGGGACACGCCCATAATCCCAGCACTCTGGGAGGCTAAAGCAGGAAGATTGAGAGTTCCAAGTCCAACCTAGGCAACTTAGCAAGACTCTGTCTCAAAATAAAAATTTTAAAAAGGGCTAAAGATACAGCTCAGTGCAAAAGCTCCAGGTTTAATCCCCAGTCCCCAAAAAAGCACATGGCCACAAAGGCAGAGGCTCTAATTCAGTTGGCCCAGGTGGGGAGCAGGTTTCAGAAGTCTCTGAAGCTCCCCAGGTGACTCCAGTGTGTAACCAAGATGAAAAACCACTAACCTAAAGCAGCAGTAACTATAATGAAAGCGCATGTTAAACTCATGATAGAATTCTAAGTACTTGGTACATGCACACCAATTTAATCCATATAACTATATTACAAGATAGACACAATTCTAATCCCTAATTTGTAATAAGGAAATTGAGGCACAGAGAAAAAGTAAGTAGCACAGGAAGGCACACTCAAACCAAGCAAGGGCATTTCTCATGGTTCTGGAGGCCAGAAAATTTAGTATTAAAGTGCCAGCCTTTGGTGAGGCCCTTCTTGCTGCAGGGTACCATGACAGGAGGCATCACATGTGGAGATAGAGCAACAGTGCTGGCTCAGGTCTCTTCTTCATGAAGGCCCACCATCACGATCTCATCTAATCCTGCTTCCCAACGGCCCCACCTCTGGATACCATCAACACAGGAATCTGCAGATTAAGTTTCCAACACCTGAACTTGGAGCATGCCGCAGTATGTAAAGTATGGATCTGGGATGTCCCCCAGAGACCCACGCATTAAAGGTTTGGATGACAGCTTGGCATTATTGGAAGGTGGTAGAAACTTTAAGAGATGGGGCCTAGTGGAAGGTCTTCCAGTCACTGGGAGGTATGTCTTTGAAGAAAGCATTGGGAATCCAGCTTCTTTTTTCTCTCTCTCTTTTCTTCCTAGCTACGAGGTGAGCAACTTTCCTCCACCATGTACTTCCTGCCATAATGTATTGCCTAACTACAAACTCAAAGACACCAAAACCACCTAACCACAGGCTGAAACCTTGGAAATCACAAGCCAGAATAAACCTTCTCTCTTTTAAACTGCTTATTTCAGGCATTTTGTTACAGTGACAGAAAGCTGACTAACACACAGAGATGCACTCAAACCATAGCAGTCACAAAGTTCCAAGCAGGAGTAGTGGGGCTTCAACCCAGATAGTTTGGCTCTAGTATGTGTGAGCCCTCCATCCTCCCTACCCTTTGCCCAGGCCCATCCCATGCCTAAGCCTCAAGGAGTTCATATTTCACTGTAACTATCCCAGTGTCAATAAATACAATGGCAGCAGACTGTCCACCCATCTCCTTTGCACCGGGGCCTAAAGCCATCGCATTGCAAAAGGAAAGTCAATTGGGCAGGGCTTTCCTACCCACATTCTGACTGTGCCTTCCCCCACTCCAGCCTTGGCAGAGGCCCTGGGACCCACAAAAGTGCTTCACTGGGGCACCCCCTGTGCCAGTACCATTGATCCACCTTTCAGCCCTCAGCCTTCATATTGTCACCCCTAAGACTGCACACACCTGGAGTCAGGTATGGTGTTTTTTTCTGGAGAAATCACATTTTGTCTGATTTGACACATTATGTTCTCTTAAAAATCATTTTAAAACACCATGAACAGATGGGCATCAGGAAATGAGAGGAAAGGCATTTACAAAAAGGATGTGTAGAACAGTGCCCATTTTGTACCAATATATATGTACATACATTTTTAAAACTGAAAGAATATACACCAAGATGCTGACAGAAGGCTGGTTTTCATTCTTTCTGATTGTCTGAGTATTCTAAGTATTTTACAATGAATTTGCATTACTTTTGAAATAAGGAAGAGGAAATAAGAGTATTTTTTTAAAGCAATGGTCTATAATAAATTAAGATGTTTGAAATTCTAACCAAAAGTATTTTTGTAACTAATCCTATATTAGCGAGGGTTGCTAAGGAACCATGTGCTGCAAATTAGGAATAATCCCAACTATAGCTCCAAAGGGTAAAAACCAAAGCAAACAGAAGCCACTTGATGGGAGAAAAGAACTGGAGCACCAGTGTCTTGTCGAGCTGGCTCCAGCTCATATGAAGAAAGCAGCTTTTTCCCCACACACAAACTGCAGAGAGGAAACGAGTGCATAGGGTGAAGGCCCGAGAATGCTCCAGAGAAGGCCCAGAAACACAGAACTATTATTATCCCCATTTTGCAGGCAAGAAAACAGCCACAGAGAGCAGCTCATCCCAGCTCACACTGGTAAGCTTGGATCGGTGACCTTTGAAGCCAAACAGCCTGATTCCAGATGCCTCAATTTTCACCATCAAATGACAACACCATCACCCCAGAGAGGAAAGATCAAGAGCTTTCGTTCAGGTCAAAGAGCCAGGAATAAGACTCAAGGGCAGTTCTTATGCCAAAGTCAGAGTGAGAGGGAGTATTGGCCTCACTTCCTAAAGCACAAGTAGGGTTGGAAAAAGATGGAGAGATATTAAGAGGAAGTACAGAGAAAAGTACAAGGATTCTGTTGGCATTTACGTGGTGAATTCCCGCTAGGTTTATTGCTTCTATAAATGGGGTGGCATTTGAAGTTTATGCTCACCTGTTTAACAAAGGAGCTGTGTGGTGTATATGTCCGTGTGTGTGCATGGGTGTGTAAGTGTGTACTCATGCTTGTGCATGTGAGCATTTGTGCATATATGTAGGCTTGTGTGTGACTAGACATATGTGGTACATGAATGTATATGTGCATACGAGTATGTGCGCGCCAGGGGTACGTGTGTGTGCGTGTGCACATGTGCACATTTGTGTGCAGGCATGGTGACTGGCCACACTGCATGGCTGACCATTCCCAAATACGTTTGTGTCTTCCCAGAGGCAACTTAGCTTCACTGCGGCAAAATTCCTCAGCGGAAATAAACAGCCTCCAGGGAACCAGCCCTCAACCCCGCTCTGGAAGTGACAGCAGTGTCTCCTTCTCTGTCCCCCCAGGAGCCCACAGGGCCCTGCAGACAGAGGGACTCAGTCCGAGTTGTTGACTAACTGACAGCAAGCAGGGCTGTGGCCGGGCCTCGGATGCAATTGCCAGAGGCGCAAAGAGCGGCCACTCTTGGTCGGACAACTCACCTTTCACACATTCCTCACAGACGTAAGAAGAAAGCTTGCTTATTCCCACTCTCGCTGCAGACACATGGGCATAAATAACTGTCCCCAGGCTGGCCAGCAGCACAGGCAGCCCCCATCGGCTGCAGTGGTGGGCACTGAGAGGCGATGCAACTCAACTCCTTCTGATCAGCTATCAAATTTAACCCACCATTCCTGCCTTTCATTTGATACATAGAGCTTGACGGTGTAGCTCAGCAGTAGAGCTCTTGCCTAGTGTGCGCTTGAGGTCCTAGGTACCGTCCCCAGCATCACAGAAAAAGAAAGAAAAACTGATAAATAATTACACATTTTAATGGGGTACAGAGTGATAGTTTGACACCTGGATACAATGTGTGATGGTCAGTAGGGTCGTTAGCATATCTGTCACCTCAAACACAAATCGTTTCTGTATGTTAGGAACATTCAAACTCCCTTCTTCTAGCTAGTGAGAAATATACAGTCAATTACCATCAACCACACTCACCCTACCATGCAATAGGGTGCTGGAACTTATTTCTCTTATCTGACTATAATTCTACCCCTGTTAGCCAGCCTCTCTCTAACTTCCTCTCCTCTCTACCCTTTCGAGCCTCTGGTGACCACAATTCTACTCTGTACTTCTGAGACCAACCTCTCTGGCTTCCAGATATAAGAAGTTGCCTGTGCCCCATATTTACTGCAGCATTACTCACAATAGCTGAGATGTGGAATGAAACTAGTGCCTATCAGTGGATGAATGGTCAAAGAAAATATGCTCTATATACACATGATGGAATATTATTCAGCCATAGAAAAGAATGAAGTCCTCCTATCATTTGCAACCAAATGGATGAGCCTAGAAGACATTATGTTAAGTGAAATAAATCAGGCACAGAAAGATAATCCACACGTTCTCAGGCTAGCCACGCCCTGCTGAGACAATGGCCCCAGGTTCAAATATCTCCTTCAAATGGTACCTTTCCTGAACCCCCTGGGAGGCCATCCCACTTATTGAGGTTTTCTTTGAACCAGGCAAACTACAGAAAAGCAAAACCCCATAGAAACTTCTTAGCAAGCGTGGCTCTTCCTCACTCAATCCCAGCATCATCAGGGACCTCGAAGAACTTTGCAAGTGTGAAAAGTACTTAAAGCAACAGGCAGAGCAAGCCCTTGGGCAGCTTGCAGGAGGCTGCACTCCCCCTGAGAGTGGAATCACCTGGGAATCAGGTCAGAGGGAACAAGCCCTGAAAAGCATCTTCTCCTCAGATGCAGGGGCACAGCTGCGTGGCAGTCATACCCGATCCGCGGCTGTCCTTCTCCAGTTTTTAAGCCACAAAACCCTGGGATCGTCCACTACGCAATGGGGAAAAGTATAAGAAATACAGAACAAATCAGGGATCATTTAGGTTATTTTTAACGCGCCCCTAAGAAGGGTGTCCATTCCCCACAAAAGTCAGCTGCAGAATAGGAACAAATCGTAGAAAGTGATCAGAGGCGTAACGGTGTGAGGCTGCTGATTAATAGAGGCCAAGGAAAGAAAACGCCATACTAAGGCCAATGACTGGAAAGTATGTTGGTGAAGATGAAAATCTTTCCTGCACTCCATAGGCACCTTACTGGCATCTGCTCTGCACCAAGCTCTGGGCTGCACATTCTCTGAAGGCAAGCAGGTGACAGGAAGCTGTCAGCTCACCAAGCAAAGCAGCTCCCACGACTTTCCTCCTCCTCTTCTTCCTCCTCCTCCTCCTCCTTCAGACCATCTCCCTCCACCGTTCTGAGCAAGGCAGCCCTTGGCAGAAAGCCTCCCAGGCCTCAGCAGAAACCAGTGCAGCCCAACCTTCTTACTTCAGAGATGAGAGAAGGCAGCCCTGAGGGGTCAGTCCCTCCACAAGGCAGCGGTAGAAACAGAACTAGAACCCGGATCTCCTGCAGCCCCTGCCATTGCTGGCACCATTTCTCAGGCAGGTACCTGGAAACAGGGAAAGCTGCCAGGAGCCTGGTGCTCCTCAGGTTACATACACAGTAAGGCTGATCCCAAAGAGTACCCCATCATGAGGGGCGGGGCAGCCCAAGCTGGGGCAAACATCACTTGTCATCTGTAAATGAGCACGATTCCTGGATCTCTTATTCCTCAGGCAATGCATATTCAGAGACCTCCAAACCCTTCTTGAGGCCTCTGAGCCAAGTAGGGAAGTTCCACATGCCTTTAACACCACACTAATGAGGCCAGGCTTCAGCCTCTAGGGATGGTATCTGGGGTCGGGGAGAACAAAGGGCCAACAGAGATGGGATTGTGTGTTAGAAGGCTTGGTCTACAAAGGACTCAGCTAGAGCCACATGTAGATTAGAGGGTAGCAGAAGTATGTCAGGGGAGAGCAGAGGTGGACCCAGCAGAAGCTGAGGCCAGCCAGGGACTCCAGAGGTATTTGCCTATTAAAACTTAGTTCTCTTCTGGGTGTAGATGGTGGCAATGGCTGTGCAATAATAGAAATGTACTTAATGCCTCTGAACTGTACACCTCAAAAGTGGTTAAGGTGATATATTTTATATTATATATGTTTTACCCTAACAAAGTGTCACCAAGTAACACTCTCATTTGCCAAAAGAACCAAGGCCATTAATGCAAGGATCACCCTCCCCTAGGTTTCAAAGACCGTGAAGAACAAAGATAAGGGACATTGATGGAAAGCATTTACTGTGTTCACATATTAACTCATCTGACCCTCACAATAACCCTGAGTTGTTATTATGCCCATAGTACAGACGAGAAAACTAAGGGAATTTAAATAACTACCCCAACATCATCCTAGAATAGCAGAGTTGGGATTTGAACTTACGCAGGCTAATTAAAAAACCTGTGTGTTTCTGTACTACACTAAATGGCCTCTAGTTAGATGCTAAACATCTGAATAAGAACAAAACAGTGTTGTCTACTGACAAGCTAGCCACACAATTCGATTCTTTGGCTGCACCGAGAACAGAAATCCGGGCAGCTGACCCAATTTATTTTTCCATTTTCATCCAGATGTTTGGCATGACATAAACAAGACGATGTGCCCATGAGTGGGAGCCGCTCAGGAATTAGAACTCTGTCACCAGTAGACACACTGTCTTAATTCAAGGTTGTCATTTCATGAATTAACATCCTACCCAGTGGTGTTTGCTTAACCTCTAGGCTATTTTACTCTGTAAGCATCTGTAGCCAGTCGCCTGCTGGTCAACCCTGTGCATGTTTGAGGACTAGTTAACAGACATTCTGACTATTTCTCCTTCTTCTCTAGTATTATCCCATGTTATACTGGACTTTTTTTTTTTTTTTTTTTTTTTTGCTTCACAAATAACAAAAACCATGCATATTTTAACTTCATTTCTGGGATTAAAGTAAATACATAATTTTGGCAAATTACTTGGAATTACGGGCTAGCAGCATCTGGTTCGGATATTCTCAAGTAAATTATTGGCACAGTCCCTGCCACATTTTTAATTTTAACCAAAATGTTCTCAGAAACATGTGTTTTCCGTCCCTTTTGCATGTAATCAGTTGGAGAGGACCTTGGAGTCTTAAACAGGGGGTTCAGAAATTAGCTGCGACACCTGGGCACTGCCCGCAGGCCTGCAAGCCACCCTTCCTCCCTCCCAGCGCCAGGGGAGGTGGTAACCAAGGCCACTGGCCAGTGGCTTTCTGTTCCTGCCTCCCGCTCTTCAGAAGCAGAGGCCCACAGGTACTGTGTGTACACGTTCCTCACCCTTCACTCTGCTCCCAAATTACATACCTCGCTTTTATGTCAAGTCCAATATAGCTTCCTTCGCAGTTTCCCCCCCTTCTTATTCCACATCAAGAGTACCCAATTACTTTTATAAATACTTGTTTTAAAAATATCACAGTGGCTTCCTGCTGCTTCGCGTTCTGAAGGGCTGTACAGGATTTTAGACTCTTATAAATCTTTCAAACAGTTCATATTTTATCAACAAAGTGTGCTTTTTTATAAACCCTAAGTATAACTCCTCATTGAGGACATTTTTTCAATTATTTGACCTTTCCATAAAAATGACAAAGTAAAAGGAATTTTCTTGCCATTTCAAAAGTCATTCGCAATGCTCTCCTTGTGTTTATTAATTCTGCCTCGCCCATCAACAAGGGTGGTGTTTTTGGTTAAAAGAGAGCGTGAGGGTTGTCAATTCCAAACATCCCAGCAAAGGTAAAACAGGGTTATGTGGCAGGTCTCTAAAAGAAAGTTCCAGGAAGACCTCGGCTTTTGTTAAAACTGAAAGATCCCTAGCTCAAGGCAGGGGCTTCCTGAGTGAATTTTCCCTGTGGTCACTAGGCCATGTCATGAAATGTCATGAGGGACACAAGGGATCAGCCTGTACCCTGAAGGCTGGCTTCTGGGTCCTCAGGTTGCCACTGTCCTGTACTGTCTACTCAGCTGTGCTTTCCTACTTGGAATATCTTGAAGAGGCCCAAGGGATGGTACTGAGGAAATGAAACCCCAGAATGACATGCAACCATGAGAAAGACCCAGTTCTTAGCATGACAACAATCAAGCGACAGCTGCTAAGCAAAGGAACACCAGAAAGCTCAGGAGTGGAATGTCTGTCTTAGCCCACCCCTGCTGCTATAATGAAATACCTTTCCCTGAGTAATTTACAAACAACAGAAATTTCTTTCTTACAGTTTTGGGGGCCAGGAAGTCTAAAATCAAGGCACTGATGGTTTCAGGGTCCAGGGAGAATTGCTCTCTGCTTCCAAGACAGCACTTTGTTACTGCATCCTCCCACCGAGGAAGGGGGAAAGACACAATAAATGAGCGCCGTGTCCAAACATGGCAGAAAAGACTGAAGTGCAAAAGGGATGAATTCTCTCCCTCAAGCCCTTTTATAAGAGCTCTAATCCCACCCCAATCATGTGAGCCTAAGCATGCCCCAAAGACCCCTGCTCTTACTATCACCACCTCAGGGGTTAAGTTCCAACATAAGGATTTTGGAGGCACACATACATTTAGGCCACAGCAACATCCTTAAGATCTCTAAACTTTGCTCTTTATGCCTGGAAACAGTGGCAGGTTGAGAGATAACCAGGGGAAATAAATATAGTTAGGGTATATTTTATAGCCCAGAGCCTCAAATATCCAAAGAATAAGCCTCTGAACTGTAGCCTGAAGTCTGGCCTTTGGTTACATACCCTTGACTCTCCCCTGAAAATGCAGGGTAGTTCTCTGATCAGCTTAGGGCCAGCAGCCCTCAGCCCACCATCCATCCCCATGCATTCTCTTAGCAGATATTTGGTGGTCATCGAGGGTGTGCTCATTTCTTCTGGGAGTTAAAGAGGATCCAAAGAAGTACAAAATGGGCGCCTGTCCCCAACAATGAAATCAGGTAAAGCACTGTAAAGCTATGTAACCTGCAGCACTGCAGGAGGGGAGCTGGAGGAGGCCTCTGGACAGCCTACGCAATGAGAACAGAGAAGAAAGCCAAGCTCCTGGAGGCTGGATACCCGAAGGTGACACCTGAGACAAGCACCAAGGAGGTATGTGAGTTAGGTTTTCCAGAGAAGCATAACCAATAGGTTGTGTGTGTGTGTGTGTGTGTGTGTGTGTGTGTCTAAATACAGTCATCCCTCAGTATCCATGAGGGATCAGTTCCAGGAACCTCTGTGTATTCCAAAATCCACAGATGCTCAAGTCCCTTATATAAAATGACATCGTATTTGCATAGAACCTACACATATCCTCCCGTATCCTTTAAATCATCTCTAGATTACTTCTAATCCCTAGTACAAGGTAAATGTCATGTAAATAGTCATTATGCTATATTATTTAGGAATTGATGACCAGAGATAAAGGTTCAGTACAGACACTTCTTTTTCAAAGATTTTTGATCTGCAGTTGGTTGAATCTGCAGACACAGATCCCACAGATACAAAGGGACAGAGATTTCTCATAAAGAATTGGCTCAGCAATTGTGAGGCCTGCAAGTCTGAACTCTGTAGGATGTAGGACAGGGGAGCAGGCTGCACACTCCGGCAGAAGTTGATGTTGCAGTCTTAAGGCAGAATTTCTTCTCCAAGAGACCTCGGTTTTACTCTTAAGCCCTTCAGTTGAATGACTGAGGCCCACGCACAGCACTGAGAATCATTGTCTTTGCTTAATGTCAGCTGATCACAGATGGAGGCACACATACATTTAGGCCACAGCAATGTCCTTAAGATCTCTAAACTTTGCTCTTCATGCCTGGAAGCCCATCTACAAAATACCTTCACAGCAACCCTACATTTGTGTTTGATGAGAGAGCTGTGTAAATAATCCAGGCAAATTGACATAAAACTATCACAGGAGCCATCTGACAAGGGCCAGGGAAAGGCAGGCTAGGAGGGTGACAGCCAGGGAGAGGAGGTTAAGATGGGTGGGGTGTTGAAGGTGAGGACTGGGAGGCAGGGGCCACTCTGTGGGTGTCAGTGTGTGAAGGACTCTGGGCCCCCTGCTAAGAGGTCTGAGACTGAACTGGCCTCCAGGAGTTGTTAAAGTTTCCCATGAGACAGGAAATACCACAATCTGGCAGGAGTATCGGGACAGGCTGGAAAGAACAGACTGTGGAGAAGCAGCTATAGGAATACGAGGGAAAGACCAGAGCCCAGGTTGGGGATGAGAGAAAGACAGGGACGGAGGCAGAAGGATGGGTGGCTGCTACTGCAGGAGGCAGGTGGAGGACAGAGAGGGGAGGAAGCCAAGCTGGCCCACTTGAGAGACTGAGCTAGGAGAAGGATGGTCCCTGTGGGCCAACACATGACAATTAGAAAGAGGACAGGTTCAGTCCCCAGCACCACAGAAATAAAAGAAATGGAATCATAATTAGAAAGAGGAGGCAACTAGAGGGCAGGAGGAGGGGCCTGGTCCTCGAAGTTTTGAGAGTGTGCTGACGGATACCTTTGGAGACACAGAACCAGACTAAAAGCACAGCAGGGGAGCAGGTAGACAATTCGGGAATAAGGGAGAAAGAAAAACCACTGGTGTCCGAAGAAGAGACCGAAAAGATCAGAGAACTAAGAGGTGACCACAGGGCCACCAGTGGGCCCAGGAATATAAAAGAACTGCCCTTTGGGGCTTGTCACATGTGAGGGAACCTAAGTTCTTAGAAAAGGCCCCAGTAGGGCAGGAGACGTGGCCAAGAAGAGGGACTAAGGCAGAGACACATGGAATCAGCCCCTCTGGAGTTTTGAGCACTGTTCACAATATCCAAGGTGTGGAAACATCCACTGACAATGGATGAATGGATAAAGAAAATGTGGTGTAACATTACCCAGCCATAAAAAAGGAATGAGATGTCGCTTGTGACAAGATGGATAAAAGCAGAGACTATCACGTTAAGTGCAATAAGCCAGGCCTAGAAAGACAGATACCACATGCTCTCCCTTCTGTAGAGAACCTTAAAGAGTTAACCTTACAGAACTAGAGTGTGGAATAGTGATTACCAGAGGGTGAGGGAAAGAGCGTGCTTAACAAGTACAGGATGCAGCTGGATAGGAGGAAGAACTTCTAACAGAAAAAGATTAAAATAGTGGGGAAAGCATATTCAAATTAGATGATGTACACACAGCCGGGACACAGGAGGCCCAGAGCCCAATTCAATGTGGCACCATCGGGAGGGGCAAGTGCTGCCAACAGCCTTTCCAACTTCAGGCTCCTCCCTAGTGCAAAAGGGGGAGTGAGACGGCACCTCATGACGCCGGTAATTCTCAGGGCTAGGGACTGCGCTCACCACACATGGCTGCAGGGACTCCACACACTAACATGTGTTCCATCTGTTATTACACAGTCACCCTAAGAGGTGGGAAGTAGAATTATCACCATTTTACAATGAGAGAAACTGAGGAAAACAGAAATTAATAACTTGCCCTAGATTACACAACTACTCAGTGGCAGAGCTAGAATTCAGACCAGACTGTCAAGGTAGGTGCAAGAGGTTAAATGACACATATAAAATTGGAAAACAAGGAGATAAGTGCAGGACTCAAATGCAGGCCCCAAGCACTTACATGGTACCTGGTTTACCTACTTAGAAGCAAGCCAGCCTTGATCACCCTGAGAACAGGAGAATGTAACACCCTCCACCAGGAATTCTGGTCCCAACATCCTTTCAAAGACTGGTCTCAGGTCTGGATGGTGTCTCTGCAGTAGGCCAGTGTCTGGGGTCCAGAGGAGAAGAGTTGAAATTTTAGGCAGCAGCAGCATGAGCAATGCAAGGGGTGCTTGAGCAGCTAGCAGGTCACCCCCCAGCCAGATTCTCCACCAGTTATGTTCAGATACTGGACATGCCCAAAAGCCTTGGAAAGCCTCAGCCAAAGGCTTTGAAGAGGTGCTGGCTGTGGTTAGGACATGGTTTGGGTGCATCCCCACAGGTCCACGTGCTAGAAGTGGGTCCTCAGGATGCTCATGTTAAGGTGGTGGAGCCTTTAAGAGATGGGGCCTGCTGAAAGGTCATAGGTCACTGGAATTGCCACCCGCAGGTGGGAATAATGTAGTTCTCATGGGACTCCAGTTGATTCCTGCAGGAGAAGGGTATTATAAAGAGAGCAGGCCTGACTCCTCACTTTCTCTAGTTTCCTGTCTCACCACATGATATCTGTCTCTCTTTCTCTCTCTCTCTCTCTCTCTCTCTCTCTCTCTCTCTCTCTCTCTCTCTCTCTCTCTCTCTCTCTCTCCCCCTTATATTGTGATGTAAGCAGGGCAGCCCTCACCAGACCCAAGAAGATACCAACACCACACCCTTGACTCTCGAGAACTCTGAGCTAAATAAACCTTTCTATTTATATAAGGTACCCAGCCTCAGATATTATGTTACAGACAAAACTATTTCACATTAGGGCCTCTACAAGTTCTAAGACTCTCTGCACCTACACTGAGCTATGGCACAATAGATTTGAGATTTGGAGGTTTATTGATGATCTACTGTGTCATTTGATCTCTTAATCTGCTGAAACCTGAGCTGTTCATTAAGCCAAGTCCAAACAGCTAACAGAGAGAAGGAAGGGGTGGGAGGAAAGAGACAGGAAAAGAGAGAATCTTTACCTTACTAATAATCATATGGCTTTTGCATTTGTACTTTGACTTCTATACCTAAAATCTTTCACTGGACAGAAAAGTCACCCACTGCGATCTAAGAACCAAAATGTTGCCTTGGTACTTGTCCAGGAGGTCAGCCCCTTAAGGCTCAGTAGACAAATACACTGCTGTCTTCTCTTCTAGGCTCACCCCATCGGCATTGCCACAAGAGATGCCATTCAACCCCCACCCCCTCTCAGCCCTTGTCCACCAGGTCCTGACTACAGTCCTGCTCTCCACTCCCCAGCCAACTGGCCAGCTTTCAGCACTCAGCCCAGCCTCCTGTTCCTTCCACCTGGTCTCCTTCTCCACAGCTGCTCTCAAGACGAGAGCTGAGGGGGCAAGTCTGAGAGGATGGACAGGAGGCAAGTCTCAAAGCCCAAGCCCTGGTTTTCCATCGGCCCTCTGGCTGGTCACCCACACCCCTTCCTCAGTGCAGCCCCTGGCCACCTTGCCTACAGCTCATAGAGTGGGAAGTTACCCAAGACATAGAAGTTTGCCAGAGATAGGTGACATTCTTATAAAAGCATCCTCACCCACGGTACCAATCAGAGTTCCCTGGAGTGTGATATGAGTATTACTGGAGCCCTGAAGACGATTCAGGGGACACTGGACATATGCTTTCTATTTAAGAGTTTTGGATTTAATTTCATGATCACCTTCTATTTATGGGAAGGGTTGCTGGATTTCATGTGTGGTCACAGTATAAAGTTTCTTGCTAGAATAAATTTTCTTAGTGAAAAAAAAAAAAAGCCATTTGAGGGAAAGTAGAAAGTAAGTCGTTGCCCTATAGAATGCAAGCGTGGTCAAAATCACAAAGGTGGTAAAAATAAAATGACTGAGGGATGGTGATTCTGATATCAATTGTGTACATGCAGGCTCATCTCACTGACCCTTTGTTCACCGAAAACAGGTCAGAATCACAAGTCAATTTGATTCAATGGACAAATATTTGCTAAGAGTCTTTGTTGCATCCATGGCTGGAAGAGTCACAAAAAAGGAGCTCTCAAGCTCTCCTTGACTTGCAGATTTCTTGTTGGAAAGAACAGGTCTATGCAGAAACCACAGAGGAATGGAGCAAAAGGGCACATCAGAGAAGGCGGCAGACTGGAGCAGTGGGAGGGCCAGGGCAGAGGAGCTCGGAAGATTTAAATGAGTTGGGGGATTCAGAAATATTTCTTTGGTTCTGATCTCACCCCCCTGGGCCCTGAGAAGTCACTTCCGATCCTGGGGACCTTCTTGTGGTAGTGAAAGTCACCAGAGAACTGCGTTTCTAAAGAGGCAAGAGCTTTGTGAGGGACATTCACAAGCCGTCTCCATGCTTCCCTGTGTACCAGGAGCTCATGGCAAGGTTTTCTGAGCTGGCACAAAGTCCCTCACCGTGCCTGATTGGGCCTGACGGAGGGTCACTCCCCTCACCCACCTACTCTTCTGCTTTCTATTTTTAATCTAAAACTCCTGGTGCTCTCCCTGCTCTGTGGCGGCTGCTTCTCCCCTCTCAGAATGAAGCCAACCCAGGAGTCCTAGACCTGAAAATGCTCAGCAGAAACAGAGCCAGTCACACAAAATGGCCCTATTTCCCGTTAAATCTTGAGGGCTGACACCTTGGGGAGCTTTGTCTTGTTCCATTATGACATCGCTGTCCCCACCCTACCTGCTGGGCTGCAGGGTAGACACAAACTGACAAGTTCACCGTTCACGGTCCTGCCCCTTCCCACAGAGGGTTAAAGTGGGAGTCTTATCCAATCAGATCTCCCTCTGCAACCAGAAACGAACAGGAATTTTGAATTAGAACCATGAGATTCCAGCCCACGCCAGGCCAGACCCAAACAGCAGAGGTGCCCAATGACAGAGCTAAAAGGATGATTTTGTACCAAGTGACCCCAAAACACAAAGAAGGTGGAGCTCCAAAGAGGAGCAGAGATCTGAAACACAGTGTGTTAAGCAGGCTGGGAGCCAAGTTCTCCACTGGCCCTATGCTGGCTTCCTGCTTAGTCTTTGGCCAAGTGCTCTGTCTGCCTGGCATTCCCTCCCTCAACCCCTCCTCCAATATAACTCCTATAACACCCAAGAGTTCAAGAGTTCCTTCACATTTAACAATAAAATCCATAATCCTTGCCTTGGACCTTACCCTTACCCTTGAATCATTCCTCTGGCCACTCCTTATATCACACACTAGGTCGCCACTACACAACCATCCTGCAGTGTCATGAACAAACCAGGCTTATTCTGACCTCAAGGCCTTTGCACTTGTACTGCTTCTGGCTGAATAGGTTGTTTGCTTGTTTGTTTTCATCCAGGCTTCCAGCGAAGTGACCTCAGTTCAAGGAGGCCTTTTCTGACCACTCTAGGTAGTCTAGTCTCTTAATCATTTCCTTTTTCTTGATACTCAATTTGCTGCACAAGAACAGCTGATTTACTCATCTTATTCCCCCAAGGGCCCTCCCATGAGCAGCAAGCACAGTAACCGGCACATCAAAGACACTCAACAAATACTGGTTGAATAAAAGGCTGAAACGTGAGGCTCTGCCCCAACTAGTCTACTAGAGAGCCATGCTATTGTAGGGCAAGTGAAAAGGGGTGACTCCCAGCAGAGAGACCCCCCCGCTTAACTTACCCTGTGTTTAGAAGTTTCCGGGTCAGGGAAGCAGTGCAAGCAAGTCCCCCTAAGGAAACACAAGATGGCAAAGAACTTGGCAAATAGATCCTAAGGCTGGTCAAAAGACAATCACACTCTAAAATATGCATGACCAGATTTTGTGCACTGTGCGAGTTTTATCTTTGACCGTAATTATGGAAACATTATTCAAGAACATCGTGAACACACAAAAATAAACCTTTAAAAATATCATTTGGACGACACACACATACAAATGAAAGATTTTTGTCTTTCTACTATGGCAGCCCATTAAGGCATTTTTAAAAAGCAAATGTGGCAAGTTACTGCACACAGAAATCTGCAAATGAACGTATCCAGTTACAACCCAGTGAGCTCCGTCACTGATGAAACCCACCCCAATCTCCTCTCTAATGGAGCCACCCAACCCAGAGGCAGGGGAGGCAGAAGCTTCCTACCTCTACATCCTCAGGACTTGATCAAAGTGCCTAAAGCCATGAAGGGTCACAGTTCTTATTTAGACTCAGATGTCCATCAGAAAATGGTCACAACCATTACTCTCTACTTTAATCATGAAAGAAAATAACAGTTATTTTGTGCCTTCCAGGTGTCAAGCACAGAACAAAACATTTTAACACTTTATTCCACTAAACCCTATAACAGCCCTACAGAGTATATATAGTCTTATTCCTGTGCTTATGTTGAGCAGACTAAAGCTCAGAGAGGTGAAGTAACTTGGCCATTGTAAAAATTATCTGATTGTGTCAACTTGAATAAGAAACACCCAAATGATTGGATCAGCACAGTTCTGGGTGTGGCTGAATGGATTTACTTAAGACAGAAAACCCACCAGTGGCACCAACCAATAGGCTTGTAGCCTGGATGGAATATAAAGGGGCAGAAAGAAGGAGGGCTGGGCTGGGGATATAGCTCAGTGGCACAAGTACTTCCTTGGCAAGTGCAAGGTCATGAGTTCGATTCCCAGTAACAAAAAAAAGAAGAAAGAAGAAGGGCTCACTGCTTGCTGCCTTCTGCCTGCCCTGCCAGGGACTGTTTCTCTTCTGCCATGCTACCCTGCCTTGGAGCCAACCAACTCTGGACTGAAACCTCTACAAACAATGAGCTAAAATAAACCTTTCCTCCTTTGATTTGTGGGGGTTGGGTATTTTGTCCCAGCAACAAGGAAGTAACTACAACAGCCATGAGAGCCACAGCTAATCAGTGTTGGACTGGGAATTGAATCCTGAGGTGCCTAAATCCAAAGCCCCCGCCTCATGCACACTGCAGCTGTACCCTATCCCTACACTCCATAGATTGTCACTCCTTGCCCTGAAACATTTCCTTACATGGCTGCCATCAAGAAATGGAGATCAAGGGTCCAACAGCTTTCTCTCTACCCTCACCCATAAATACTTACAACATGCTGTGTTATAGTTTATGTACAGATGTCCCCCCAAAGGCTCATGTGGTCATAGATGGGGCTTTTTCAGAGGCAGCTGGATCTAGAGTGTGTGACAATGGAACTGATCCATGGTGCAATGCTAGGACCAAGGGCATTAGAATTAAGGGTGTGAGTGTTACCTTCCCTAAGTAGCCAGGACAAGATACAAGGGATAGAAAAAGCTATAGCCATCCCTTGCTTGATTTGCTACCTTCTGCTTGCCATGAACTATTTCTCCTCTGCAATGCCTGCTTGCCACACCACCCTGCCTTGGAGCCAGCCAATGATGGACTGAAACCTCTACAAACTATGAGCTAAATAAACTTTTCCTCTCCTAACTTGTGGGTGTTTGGTATTTTGTCTCAGAAAAATAACTAAGACATGATGGGCCTGCAGGGGTCGCTGTGTTGTTGGTGGCACTGGTGATCTCACATGCTGCTTACTCACCACCCCTCTAGCTGGATTCCCCTTTATTCTGCCTTCTCTCAAGAAGCTGTTTTTGCCTTCTTTATCAATTATCAGTCTTTGGGCCTTAATTGTGTGCCAATCTATCTGATTACGTACTTCTTTTGTTGGTGATGGCAGCCTTGCAAAAAAACAAAACACAAGAATGTAAAAATATTCTTTGGCTTTCTTTTAAATACTAATCTTAACTTTGGTCCTCTTTCTTTCCTCTGAGGCTTTTCTTCTAATTACATTCTTCTTTCTCCTTTCTCAAAGATTTTCCTTTCCTTCTTAAACTTTTTAAGATCTTAGGAAGAAAACAAAAATAACAAGTTCTTTAAATCATCTGTAAACTAAGTTTACTTTGATCAGCACCAAAAGGAACATGATTTTCAACACAATCCATAATCCTGATTGTCCACTGGTAAGGCTAGAGATGTGGATTACGAGTTTTAGGACCACAGGAAAATACAAAGATCTAAGGATTTGAATATCCAGGTTCAAATCTGAACTGAGATTCTTTTAGCTAAATGAGCTTCAGAAAAGACTCTTTGGACTTGAGGTTTTCACCTAAAACAATGAGATTAATAATTCCCAAGGTGGTAGAGAGGCTTAAAGGGGCAGTATGTATGAAGGCACTTTTAACCTGTAAATAATTTCAGCATAAAGCACGAAGGGACCAACATGTGCCACAAGAATTGAAAGAATGCCCAGTGACTTGCCCACGAGACACCCCACCTGGATGCCACTAATCCTTTATATCACCACCTCCCCTCCCCCACCCCCTCTGTAAGTCCCTGTCCTGCTAATGCAACCAGGAGGCATTTTGTCAACTAATACACACACACACACACACACCCCGTTACTGTGTCAGGGACTATAGTAATTGCTAGGAATTGGACATTGACTATGGTAGGCTCCCTGGTATGTCCCCCATACCAGGGAGCTTATAGTTCACTTTGGGTAGGAAAAGAAATAAAACAACAAATAAATAAAGGGGGAAAAAAGGCCCCCATCTTACAGGAACAGCCTGCATTAAGGCTCTAAGGAAAGTGCTTGGTCTACTTTGCAGTGTGGAAAGAGGGTGCTGGAAGGGACTGCGTGGGAGATCTGTTAAACCTGTAGGGCCAGATCTGGCAGAGCCTTCCAGTCCGTGGTCAGTCTGTGGTCAGGAGTGTGGATTCAATTCTAAGGAGTCTCTGGAGTTAAGCAACCAACTGGTATGATTTGGGGGGTGAGGGATGTTTGTTTGTGGTTGTGGTGCCTTTGTTTATCAATCTGGCTGAGGCGCAGAGAATTAGGATGGAGAGGGCAGTGGGCAGAAGTGAAGCAGGAGACCAGTTGGTCAGTTCTGCAACGGTAAAGAGATGTCTGATGCCAGAGGGTGGAAACAAGGAGAAGCGAGCGGTATGAACATGTGTTTTAGAGTCAGAAATGGAGTCTGTGATGAGCTTCATGCAGAGGTGCAAAGGAAAGGAGAATATCAAAGATGACCGTGGGTTTCTGCCAGAGAAGCCTGAGGAACAGCACTATTAGGAGGAGGGGAGGGGGCGGGCACAGGAAGAGGGGGTTATGAGAGAAGCCTGAACTTTCATCACGATCCCCACTTTACCCTCATGTGCAAAAGTCAGAGATTTTGCCAGTCTTTCCCCACAAGACTCCCCAGATCACCTCTTTCCCATCTCCCACCTGCCACCTGACTTCTCAAGGTGCCCCAGCCGCAGAGTCTCTCCCTCCAACCCACCTGTGGCATCCACACTAGTGCTACATCCTCAGGACATCTGGGGAGCAAGGGGAATAATGTTCATTATTAAATCTTTTGCACTGGACTTTCTGTCATAGCCATACACTGAGAAAAATATTTCGGTCTAAAATGAATCACATCTGTGATGTCTGTGGTTCCATAAAATCGTACCATCCAGTGACAACACAGCAGCTTAGTGTGTGTAAGCACACTCTGGTGTTCACACAATGACAAAGCCTCCTAACACAGCACTTCTCGGACTGTATCTCCACTCTTAAGTGAGCGGTGCACAGCTGTACCTGCGGGCAGCAGGCCTGTGAGGTCCAACCTGAGTCCTCTCCTTCCCGAACACCATCCTTCCCAGCTTTTCAACCTGGCTGGTCTCTTGTTTCTCTGGGCCTCTGCGTACGTTGGCCCCACTGCCTGAATTTTTTTTTTTTTTTTGCTATCTTCTCAGTGCATCCTGACTATCCTTCAAGATCTAATTTCTGAGTTGTTTCAAGTGAGTGTCAAAAACTAAAACGTTTCATCTTCGGCACTTCTCACAAGTCCCTCCACAACCTTCCTGATTCTTCTCGATCATAATTCCTACCACATGGTGCTATAAAAATTACCATTTCCTCCCCTTGGATTGCTACCTCAACAAGGGCAGAGCTAGCACCTGTCTTCCCATCGCCCATACTGTAACAGGTCTAGTATACAGTTATGCATGAGTTTGTTGAATGAATGAAAGTCAGAGTGGGTGAGGTTCTACAACTGTCAAAGTAAAAAAACTTGAGTGGTCAAAATCTTAAAAATCCTGTTGAGGTGAAAGATGCAGCTCAGTGGTAGAGGACTTGCCAAGTATGCACAAGATCCTAGGTTCTATTCCCAGCATCATAAAAAGTAAAATATTTTTTAAATTGTAAAAATATTTTTAATTGTAAACTATCCTTGAGGATATAGCACTCATGCCATGTGTATTTAGCTCTGTGCAGTAATTCTTATACTCACTGGAGTTTGAAAAGCACTGAGTTACAGTAGAAGGGAGAATCAACAAACTATTTCACCTCTCATTCAAACCCCTGCTTTAAGATAATCCTCAGACTGATGATATTTGATACAGTCTAAAACAGACAAATGTGAGAGTTGGGTGAGTGTGTGTCAGAAATGGATTGGAAATGGATAGTGAACCTGACCATCTATATACGGTGACTCCTATTTGCTGAAGGATTGCTTCATGTCTGCTTTAGTATTTGTCTCTACAACCTTAATCCGCACAGTGCACTACGGAAAAAGTTGCCATCATCCCTTACCATCAGGGTCCGATGGCTCCTGTCTACTTTTATGAATAATCTATGCAAATGAGACTCAAAGAATGTAACTGTTAAATCTAACTTTAGGAGAAAATTTTCACTGTGTATTTTCCTGCTTTTGAAGATCGATAAACCCAAAATGAGCAAAGTCCTCAACTAACTGATCACCAAGCATTGTGTGTGAGCCTAGGACAGATCCACCTTATAAATACTGACCTCAGATTTCAAGTAAATCTAAATTCTGCCTCATCAGTGTTTCTGGTTCTTCAAATGCTTACAACATAAAACACATTGCTTCTAAAACCTCTGACTGTGCATAATTTTGTTTCAGAGAAGATGGTCCTCCTTGCTTCTCCAAGTTACAGAGCACTTCTATTTTTACATTTATAAACACCCATTAAAATGCTTAGTCATGACGTTTCCCTTTCATTTCTGCATCACCTATTTCTTTTCTGTCACCTTTATAATCACCTTTGATCTGATTTCTTCATGTGTCCATTTTAAATAATCTCAAAAGTATTTGATAAGCAAATATCATAGAAATTAAAAAATAGTATCGGCCCCCCATTCTTTAAGAAAGACAGGAAAGTCCAGGTTCCTGTTGCAAAATATTATATGATAAAAAGCATTCTTATCAATGACTAACTAGATGAGAATATGTTTTCCTTTTGTCCTTAGAAATACATTGCTTACTCATAGATTCTTAAATTTCAGAACATTCATCTAAATTACTATTATGTAAGACACACAGCCTGAAATGTTCCTTATATAGTCAATTTCACCACTGTCATCAAAGTATAACATGCTGCTGTCTCTTTGTAGTGATCTTCTGATTTGTCTAACAATTGTGTTTCCCTCTGTCAGTTTTCTTCTCTTTACAATTTTGTGCAAAAAATGAAAACTTTGAGCCAGGCATAGTGGTGCATGCCTGTAATCCCAGCACTTGGGAAGCTGAGGCAGGAGGATCACCATGAGTTTGAGGCCAACTTGGGCTACATAGTGAATTCAAGACCAGCCTGAACTGTATGTTGAAACCCTGTCTCAAAAAAAAAGAAAACGTCTATATTCAAAACTGTATTCATCAAAAGCAAAAATAATATATCTCATAAACATGTACAATTTTTGTAGCAATTAAAAAATAATAAAACTAAATAAAATACATATCCAAGTCCAAAAATGGTAATTGTAAGAAAAGGACTAAAACGATGGTGTCTTTTTTAAAGTTTATTTTTATTAGTACATGTTTGCACTACATGATTACGTATGTTCACTGTGGGGAGTTGGTTCACACACATGACACATCTTAATCCTTTTAACATTCCCTTTCCCTCCTTGCCATCCTTCCTCCCTCCACTGGCTCCCTTCCATTTGCAAAAGGTTTATCTCCCAGTTCCCTATTATCTATCTTTTATTTTGCTCTTAATTTATTTATATTTTGAGTTTCTTATATATGAGAAATCATGAGCTATTTAAGTTATGTATCTGATTTATTTCACATAACATTATCGTCTCAAGGTGCATCAATTTTCCTACAAATGACTCAGATTTATCCTTCTTTATAGCACTGTAGTACTCCATTGTGTATAAATACATTTTCTTTATTCACTCATCTGTTGATGTACATATAGACTGTTTCCAAGATTTGGCTATTATCAGTTGTGCTGCTACAAAAATGGGTACGTGAGTATGATTGTAACATGATGTCTCTAACTCTTCTGGGAAGATACTGAGAATGGGAATATTTAGGTTGAGTGGAATTTCTATTTTTAGTTTTTTGAGGAATCTCCATACTGATTTCTATGGTGATTGTACTAATTTACAGTCCCACCAAAATGTAGAAGGGTTCCTTTTCCCCCACATCCTTGCATTTGTTATTACTTGATTTCTTGATGTCAGCCATTCTGTCTAGAGTAACTTGCAATGTCAGTGCTGTTTTAATTTGCATCTCAATAGCCAGAGATGTTGAACATTTTTTCAAACATTTATTGGTCATTTGTATTTCTTCTGAGAAGTATCTACTCATTTCAATTGCTCATTTTTTATTGATTGGGTCTTTTATTTTATGGATATCTTTTTTGAATTCTTTATATATTCTAATATTAGTCCGGTGTCCAAGGAGTAGCTAGCACAAATATCTTCCCATTCTGTACATTGTCTCCTCACTTTATTGGGTGTTTTGTTGGCTGTGCATAAGTTTTTAATTTGATATAATCCCGTTTGTTGATTCTTGATGTTATTTCTTGTGCAACTATGGCTCCATGCAGAAAGTCCTTGCCTATGCCCATGTCTTCAAAACTTTTGCCTGTTTTATATTCCAGTAGATTAAGTGTCTCTGCTTTATTATTTAGATCTTTGATCTGTCTTGATTTTTGTTTAGTACGTGGTGAGAGATATGATCCTCACTTTAATCTTCTGCATGTGGATAGCCAGTTTTTCCAGCACTGTTTGTTAAACAAGGTATCTTTCCTCCAGCAGATGTTTTTGGCTGAATGTACCTGGGGTTGTTTCTGTCCTTTGTCATCTTTTATGCATTCTTGAGAGATGGTATAACATTTTGAACAACGTAATTAAAAAACTGGGGGATGATGCAATAGGGATGGTTAGTTTCATTATTGCATCATCCTTCTAGGTGATTCCATCATTCTTCCACTCCTTTTTTTAGAGATTTTCACCATAATTGCCAATAACTGAGAAGTAATAATAAAATGTTTCTTAGGGTGATTAAATGGAAATTTTATATGAGAAAACTAAAATCACTAAAGTCCTACGATTCATCCATACACCCACCCATGGATTTATAAATGGTTCCTAAGGTGCTACATGGTTACTTTAACATAGGATGGGCTTTATTCTACTTTCATCTAAAAGGTGTCCTTTGATCTTAGGAACACTCCTAAATATGAACAGAAGTCATGAAACAGCAGTCCTTACAAACAGAACTTCTCTGCAAAAAAAATCTAAACGCACCACTGTGATCAAATATTGAGGGTTACATTGCGTTAATGTATTTGGCCATTTACCAAAGACTTTCAAAACCTGCTTCCTTAGAAGCTATTTTTCTTTACCCACTTGAAAGCTAACAGTTCTCAGAGCAAAGCTGAAACCCAGTCAGGGAGAGCTCAATGGAATCCAGCACCATGATGCTGAACTTGGGCTCGACCAGCTCCCCTGGCAGAAGCCAGGCAACCACTCCTTGGGACAGTTTCTCCTGGAGTTTGTCTCAGCAAACAATGAGAAAGCAACAATTACGATCCAAAGAAAACAGAGAGGGCTTCTGAGAAAATGCAAGCTTCAAAGAATCCAATGTTCACTGCCTTATATTCTTTTCAGTAAATGGACTTATTCTGGGGGATGCAGGGTTCCTATTCTCTTAGGCTTTTAAAAATCATTTGTATTTCCAGTCAGTCCGTGAACATTTTGACTACTGATCAATAACAGAGGAAGTGCCCAGTTGCCCAATGTGTTATGTTCCGACCCTTTGAGATTGTTCAGGAACCCAAAGTATATTTTCCTCCAAAAAACAAGTATGTATATATAAATGTGTGATGTATGTATATATAAATGTGTGATGTATGTATTTTGTGATCAGGGTCTTACTATGTTGCCCAAGCTGACCTCAAACTCCTGGGCTCAGGCAGTCCTCCTTCACCCTCTCGGGTAGTTGGGACTACAGGCACGTGCAACCATGCCCCCAGCTAAAAATATTATAAATTTTAGGTTTCCAAGCCAGCCCTACAAAAGCCTTCTTAATTCATAATATTGTTGGAGCTGTGTATTATTAGAGGGAATGCTGGTAGAAAATAATTTAGTAGTATTGCTAATAAACAAACCCAAATATTAAAGACTTAGTCTGCTTTATTTTGACTTCTGTTGAATGAAATAATCAGGTTAATACAATTAGAACTACAGAGACTGTTCTAGGGAGAGACCTCTGCCTGCAAGAATTTCGGAGGCCTGACAGCAGCAGTTTGTAATTTTGAATGCCCAGTCTCACTCCAGTAATTCTTCATTTTCCTTCCTGTGGGCATGATACACAGGAGTCATGATTAGGGTAGATTTGGGGCTCACAAAGTAAGACAGCAAAGAATGGAGCAGGAAGAGAAAAAATAAGCTTGAAAGCAATTTCTTTGATGGAGAGAATTATAGTATATCATTGTGAGAAGATTTCCTAGATCAGTATTAACTAACCTGATAAGGAAAAAATAAGGAAACTGAGGAAAAGAGGCACCCCAATTCTAGTGCTCAGGTCTTAGAACCGGATAGGCTGTTTGGACATTCAGTTCCCCCTCTGACCATAAGGTGGCGCCATCAGCCCGGGCAGTCAGTTCAAGTGGGCGGGGCGTGCGGTGGGCGGAGCTTCCTGCGAGTAAGCCATGTCCTTCACCCAGGTTTTGGAACTCACAGAATCCCCGGACTAGACAGCATATCTCAAGCTACAGGCATTGTCCCACAGACAAGAACGCATTCAATCCTTTAAGGCTCCACCTGCTCACTCCTGAGCAAGAACACCTCTCCTGTTAGACATCGCAACACACACCAAGACTCCAATTATTCCTTCCAATTCCCCTCACCTTGTTTCACAGTGTTAGCAAAAGGCCTCTAAGCCTTTTCTAATTCCTGAAGAGAATCTAGTCAAAGAGCATCCCACATTCTCATCTTTAAGTATCCATCAGGATGAGAGAACAAGCTCTTCCACGATGAGCACAGATTTCCATAGTGTCCCAGTCCTACAACATGCCACAGTTGAACTCACCAGACTGATCTCTTTAACACCAACTGACAACCCTGCCCCTGATGCAAGTCGCACTGCATCCCCTCCTGCCCTTGTTTCCTGCCCTGCCACCGGCAACACCCACTGTCTCTTGCCTCAACTTTGTTACTGTTTTATCCTGCTCCATCTTTCAAGATCTCACCCAAATATCCCTTCTGCAAAACCTTCCCACTTAGAGTTGACTGAAGTTAACTAATGCAGTGGGTTCAGAGGAGAAGCAGGGCGCCACACCTCAACCCCAGAAGCTACTGACCGCACATGGTGGGCCATGACTGCCTCTCCACAGCTCCATGGTCTCAGTGAGAAAGCGGGCCCAACTTTCCATTCAACCTCAGGGCGACCCTAACTGATCTGCCCTTACACTGCTCACAACTCACAGTGAGGTTGCACTTCCGGTCTCCAAGGCCACCATAGTCTCAAACTCGGCAGGTGACACTGCTTGTTCTCGATCATGTCACTTGATAACAGTGTTATGATTACTGCCTCTCTCTACCCACTCTCATCAGTCAGTCTGCCACACCAGGCTGAGTGACAGGGGGAAGAAGAGATCCCAACAAAGCCATCAATCTGTGCTCCCCAGCCCTTCTCCCCTGGGCCTATGGCCTAGACGAGTTGCCCTGGCAAACAGCCCAGTGATTCTGCAGAGTTCTTAAAGCCCTGATGAGACTGACTGGACTGAGCATTCTCAGCTGGACACTTTGGCCTTGGCTAAGGGTCCAGGGGTAGATCTTTAAGAACAAGAGCCTATGTTTGCAACACCTCAAATTCTAGCTACTAGCTGTGCTTTCCGTTCTAAAAGGGCAGTTTGCTCAGGCAGGAACCATGACTACTCCTTGGCTAATTGCTTTGTCAAGGCAAATAGCTTCAAGATGAATTTTTAAGTTACAGGTCCTCTGAAAGTAGGCCAAGGACCTCAAGGAGGCAAGGGCAGCACCTAACACAGGCCGAGAGGAAACAGGTCCCAGTCACCTCCATCTGCCCAGCTGCTGGCAGAAGCCCAGGTGTCTGCAGCTGGCAAAGGTGGGCTTGCTCCTACCCACTGGATCTCCTATTTCTGTTTCTCAGAAAAATGGGACCAGATGCCTTTTTAAGGCCAGTGCTCTTCGAGTCTCATCTACAAAAGAGACCAGATGGAAAGGAAGAACTCAGTTAATACCTGTAAGCAAGACTGGGAACAAACATCCACTTGACGCCAGGAAATGTGGGGCCTTAGGCAATTAGGGTAAGTCAGAATGCTGCTCTGTTGTTTGCCCGTGTGGCTTTTAAGGATGGGCAGGAGGTGGTCTTCCATGAATAAGGGACTCTAGTGGAGTAAGGTGGCACTGAGGATGCACAAAGGATATTTAGCTGCGGGAGCGGACTGCGACTGGATGCACGGGCATGAGTGGTCAGTTTCTTGCCACCTCTGCAGATCCAGACCAAAGTGACCCTTTGCTGGAGCTCTGAAATCTGAGCAAGTGCAGTGGACAGCGACTCCTGGGCACTCCTGCCCCTGGAAAGCCCACTCTGAAAGCTCTCTCCCCACCTTCCCTAGCCCTTCTCCTCACTAAGGTCTGCTCCACGCAAGAAGGTAGCCGCGGCCAAGGGCGCTCACCTGGCCCTCAGCTTCACCTGGGCCCAAGAAGGAAAGCTGAAGCCAAGTAGCCTAAGGATAACCTGCTCGGGTGTCTCCGTATCCCCTCCCCCAAGCGTGTCACTTCGCAGCCCCAATAAAGCCGGCAGTGCGCCCCGCCGCGGAGACCCGGGACTGCGTCACCGCGGGCGGTAGGTGATGAAACCTTCCTGGCACATTACTGCAGAGGGCGCGGGCGCCAAGCGGGGCGGGGGTGTGTGAGGGTTGAGAGCTGGTACCCGGGCTCACCTGTTCTCCCAGAGGAGGGTGGGGACTGCGGGGGAGGGACGAGGGCGTGCCAACACTCGGTGAGCGCCCCGGGGCACTAGGTTGCAGTGCTCGCCTAGCCGCCCTCCCCCATCCAGCTAGCCCCCAGAGCTGTGCCCTCGGGTTGACAAGGCCAGGAGCAGCTCCTGTCCCTGGCCCGGGAGCGAGGGAGACGTGAGCGTGCACACGTACACACACAGCAGGGGGAAAGGCGCTCCAAGCTGCGCCCAACTTTCTCCTCGCTTCCTCCAGCCAGGACGCAAGCAGCTGGGGGCACTCTAATCCTGGCAGTGTTTAGGGAGGGGGCTCCAACAGGAAGGAATTTGTTTGTAATGCAGAAGAGATGAAGAGCATTTCCCCGAATTTTGCTTTTTTGTTGTTTTCATTTCCATTCAAAGACTAAAAAGTAAAGGGAACCCCGAGCCAGGCGGAAAGTAGCGCTTTGAGAAAATGGAAGAGTGTATTTGGACACGCGTAAAGTTGCCTTTAAGCCCGACGTCCGGGGCACGCGAGGCTCCGCAGTGGGCTTATTCTGGGCTGCGTGGGCCTCTCTGTTACCCGCCTTGAAATGATGCAAGACTGGACTGTCACCTGGGTCCCTGCAGCCCAGACTGGAATCCATCTGTAGTGGGAGAGGGCAAGACAGGACGTCACAGCAGTCACGGGGCCCACCTAAAAGAAAGCAAGAGGATGGGGCAGTTGTTCAGGCCAAAGACTTTATTGAATGCTTCTGCTCCTATCTTCAAGCCGGCTTTATTTGTTTGTAATGCAGAACGCCACAACGCTAGGAATTCCCATACGTGCTTCCCATACGTGCTCCACCCGCTCGCACTATCACGGTGCCCTGGTGTCGCTGTAAACTATCCAGGCCACGAGGTTACAATCTTCAGTGAATTCCAACTGGGGCTAAGAGAAAACTTTCCCAGCCGGATGCGCTTGTGATGTGAGCCACGGACCCGGGAGTCCCAGCATAGACGGTCCCCTCTGTAGCTGCCGCTGCAGCTGGGATCTGCTTCGGTATTTTGGGAATGCGTTCGGCCATTGCCCTGGAGCACCCGCACACGCGCACGCATCTCTGGCCGCGCTCACACTCACATACACACACACACATACACTCGAACGCGTGACCGCCGCCAGGTCGGCAACTTTGTCGGGCGCTCCCAGCCGAGCTCAGCTTCCTCCCGTAGTAGTTGGGCTCAAGCCCCGCCTCCTGGCTCTGTTGTCAAACGGGCTGGGGTCTCGGATTGGTCCAGCCTCCGGGACAACACCTGCTCGACTTCTTCATTTAAGTGACACCAGAGCTTCCAGGGATATTTGAGGCACCATCCCTGCCACTGCCGGGCACTCGCGGCGCTGCTAACGGCCTGGTCACATGCTCTCCTGAGAGCTACGGGAGGGCGCTGGGTAACCTCTACCCAAGCCGCGGCTGCAAGGAGGAGGGAAAGGCGAGCGAAGAGGAAGAGTGGGAGGAGGAGGGGAAGCGGCGGAGAGGAGGAGGAGGGGAGCACAAAGAATCCAGGTCTCCCGGCGGGAGGTTTATACCAAGAACCATGTGTGCCGAGCGCCTGGGCCAGTTCGTGACCCTGGTTTTGGTGTTCGCCACCTTCGACCCGGCGCGGGGGACCGATGCCACCAACCCACCCGAAGGTTCCCAAGACAGAGGCTCCCAGCAGAAAGGTCGCCTGTCCCTGCAGAACACAGGTAAATGCGTGCGCCGCTGCGGCCAGGAGCTGCTGGGAGAGAACACAGTGCACAGCGCAGCACGCCTCGGGCGTTCCGCCCGCAGCCCGGCGCCCACCCCCGGCCGCGTAAACTCTTGGCGTGGCGCGGGGCGTGCAAAAGGAAGCGCGAGGCGAGGCGAAGCGAGGTTGCGCCGGGCTCGGAGCGCCCGGAATCCGCACGTGCTAGCAGGGTGATGAAATGGCTGGGGCAGGACTTGTTGCTGTCCTCCCCCGGGGTTGAAGGGAAATGAGGCAGGGCCTGACGCTGCCAGGCCACCCCGTGCAAAGCGCACTTCTCCATCCCGGCGGACCCGTGGGAGGCACGGAGGGTCCCCGGAGCCGGGCTGAGCCCTGCACCCGGAAACTACCTCTTCCTAGCCGGCCAGCCTAGACTGGACCGCTTATCCCCCTTCTTAAAAGATGCCCGACATCCCAAAACTTTGCTGGCGAGACAAATTGCATCGCGTACTCGCCCCTTGGGGAACACTGCTTTGGGAAGGGGGAAGGGGCGGCGCAAAGCGTACCTCCACAGTGCTGCCGCCGTCCCCTGCTTCTGGACAGGTCAGCAAGAGAAGGAATGGAGACACGACCCGAACTGTGCGCCTCCTCTGCTCAAACGCCTCTCTGCTCTCCGGCAAACTGCGGAGCAGAGCCAGGCGCGCGGGACACTGGGCTGGCCCTTTTCCCAGAGCTGGGGAGAGAAAGAAAATCTGCTTACAGCTCAACTCCTTCGTTCCGCGCCCACCCCCACCCCCACCCCCGCCCCTGCGGCCTTTTGGGGGGCCGTGTGAACGCTGCGGCCGCAGAGTGCGTGCTCTCACAGCCGGAGCGGGAACGCACGAATGTCCACGAGGAACGCCCCTAGTGAGTGAGTCGCGGGCCCGCCGGGGCCGCGCGTGGGTCAGTCCGGAGCCGCTCACCTCTGCGCGCCGGGTCCAGCACCCACGCGGCCGCGCTCCACACCCTGGGACCCTCGCACCCTTCCCCCCTCTCTGGTGCTTGCTCTGAACGCTGACCGTGATTCTCGGCAGTCGGTAACCCTCAACAGATACACGTCCCTCGTTCTCACTAGATTTAATCTAAATGCAGATTTTTTACTCCGACCCCGCCCCATCTTCCAAAATCTACTATTCTGATGTAATTTTGTGGTCCGTTTAAATCAGAGAATCGGGTAGGGGGGTGGGAGGGAATCGAGGTTTTGCACGCGGCAGCCTGACAGTGAACTCAGTCTGTCCTTCTAAGAGCCGTATTAGGACCACATTCTGCGAAGGAAGGCAGCAAGCTATGGGGCCACGGGTATTCTAAGGGATTAAGTGCTGTCTCACACCGGATCCCTAATTAAAAAGAACCTCTAAGGGCGGGTGGTGGCATTTTTGCATGGCCAGCCCTCATCCGACTTGATTCCCGAGCCTGCTGGAAAACCGCAGCTTCCCTAGCATGGTATTTTTAATGTGGATGGCTTGGAGGCGCTGCTTTAATAGGAATTTTGTTTTGATTTTTAGGCGTTGAATCATAATGCTGAATTGAAACTGCTTTTTGGACGAACTTTTTGGGGGGTCAGGGAGGAAATGGTTGGGATGTAACGGCAGCTGCTTCTCCAGATCCAAGTAGAGAGGAGTATTTCATTGATGAAGTGCAGTCTTCAGGAAAAGCTGAAATATTTTCTGCTTTCACATTATTCCCACAAATACTTTAATCAAATGGAAAGAATGGGGGGGTACTCAGACCTAAGCTAATTTTTACAAATGCATTATTTGCAAATATCAGAACTTAGGATGAGTAGTATTTTATGAGATTGTGTTTTGTCTCATTAGACCCTGAAATAGTCATTACTAACTTTTTTCCCCTTAAATTTTCCTTCAGTCCTTACTAACTTTTATTGCAACTGACCTGTCTGCATTTCCCAGCCTGGCTGAAAGTTTTATATACATATATTTGTATGTAATTTTCATTTTAGCGGAGATCCAGCACTGTTTGGTCAACGCAGGTGATGTAGGGTGTGGCATTTTTGAATGTTTCGAGAACAACTCTTGTGAGATTCGGGGCTTACATGGAATTTGCATGAGTTTTCTGCACAACGCTGGAAAATTTGATGCCCAGGTAATAACCACATAGAGTGGGAAGGTTTGGAGTTAGCATAGCACGATTAAAACATTCACTGGAAAGACTTGGTAACAGATTTCCTTGGCTGTTCTTTGTGGCATTTCAGTGCCTGCAAGAGATATTCCTGGTCTATAGCAGGATACCAGTGCACTGAGGAGCTGCTCTCTGGAGCTGTTGTGTATAGTAAACCCTTCTGCACTGTTTTTCCCTGTTGTTTTTGAGACAGAGTCTTGCTATGTAGTTTAGACTGGCCTGGAACTTGAGGCAGTCCCCCTGCCTCCCAAGTACTGCGATTACAGGCATTCGTCACCATGCCCAGCCTCCCTCTACTCTTCACTTGTTTCTACACAGGCAAAGTACACTGGAACCTCAAAGTACAGTAAATTATAAACATCTTAGAAGAGGACAGATCGTGTCTGGACACCCAGAACACAGTTCCCAAAGCCCACTGCATGGGAAACAGTAGGCAGAAGGGGCGGGAATTCCCCTCTTCCACATTCCACTGAAGAACTTTTTACACCTAATAGGGAATCTGTCATGTAGTGTACAAACAGGCAAGCAACCTAGATAATGCAAGGCTGTCCAGCCTTGGACATTTATTCCAAAAGAGTAGACATTTATTCCTTCTGAGGAGCAGACTCCTTCTCTCTCAACCTGAAAAGTCAAAGCCTTGAATACAAATGGCCTGACCCACATCAGACATCCCTGCCTCCCCAGGGTAAAGCTGAGTTGCTCCTCAGGGCAGAGCAAGAACCCAATAAGCAATCTGATGGCTCCAGGGCCAACAACCCAAGTACATGCTTTGATCTCTTGCAGCATTAGGCTCACCTTCATTTTCCCCCTGGCCCCATATGCCTGTGGAAATACCCTGTTATTGTAGCTGATAAATTTTCCTTCCCATTTCATTAGTGAGTGGTGATGTGTGGAAAGGCCAACAGTTCACATGTGATTTATGCATATCGCAGTCACCATCCACCAACATCCTGTAAGGAGCCTGACAAAGCAATGCCTGGGGACCAGAAAGGAGCAGAGGATATGAGTGGGCAAGTGGGAAAACAGAAACCAGGGAAGAGAAAAGGTAGAACTTTAAACCCATCAAGGCTCTCACATAAAGTGTCCCTTCTGGATTAACTCGAATTAGAAAACATAATAGGGAGTCCAGAGGAAAGATGTGTATCGAAGGGTGATCCCACAGGACGCCAGGAAAGAATACCAAGAACAGACTGGCATAGTCCTTGCATCAATTCACCTTCCTGTTCCCCACTCCCACCAACAGAAATATGTTCTCAAGTTACACTCATCCCTTTCAAGTCAATTCTCAGCACACAACTGCTTAATAAATTGGCACCCTTTATCTTCCATCCCATTTGGCTCTCCCTGGACAGTTCTCAGAAGGGGCGCTGAGAAGGTGACTGTACCTCATGGGTTTTCAGCCATCAGACATGATCTGCAGACATTTTGATTGCTTTTTAAAGAGAGAACCAAAGTAAATGTGCTGGCTGGCTTCCTACTTCCAACCTAAACCCCTTTACTTTCTCAACTCAGTGACTTCCAGGCCTGGGTGACCTCTCCAAGGATAGCTTGTTTCTATAGTAATGGAGGATGTGAGGATTCCTGGGTAAGCATCCCACAATGCCTCTGGGCCATGAGAGGTTGATAAGGGAGCAAAGGCAGAGCTGCCTCCACACCCCCAACAGCTGTCTCCTTTCTAGGATAAGCACAGTCTAATAGGGTTGCCAGGAAAGAGAACTGCAGGCCAGATGTATGCTTGGCTGCCTTGGCCCCTCAGAGCAGGGCCGTTGGGGAGGGGCTGTCAGCCGGGCACTCCCAGCTCAGATGCTGCCAGGCTGGGTGCCAGGAAAGCCTTTTAGAGGCAATAATCCTAACAGTTTA
This sequence comes from Chinchilla lanigera, assembly GCF_000276665.1. Classification (NCBI taxonomy): domain Eukaryota; kingdom Metazoa; phylum Chordata; class Mammalia; order Rodentia; family Chinchillidae; genus Chinchilla; species Chinchilla lanigera. The sequence goes on along the minus strand of NW_004955408.1, from coordinate 25,945,232 downwards.
AAGGAGTAGAGTCATTTTTGGAAAGGCAAGGAATGTTCCTCCTTGAAGGACGGGAGATGACAAGAGTACAAACCAGAGGCAGTCAGGCAGAAAGGGGAGATTCCACGAGCACACCATCTAGGTGGTACTCCTGGAATTGAAGGAAAAAGGGAAAATGTCTGATTTGAACAAAGAGGTACCTTCCACTGGGGAAGAACTCTTGCTGAGAACGACAAAGGAGTTATGGCCCAATTCCCCTGGTGTTCTAGAAAAGTTGCCACTCGGCAGCCAACACTGGGCTGCCTTGAAGACAGCCAGCCATGGAAGCCCCAGTTCAAGGAAAACTAAAAGTGCAGCTGCAGAGGAAAGAGGTGGATTAGTTAGTGTACAGAACTAACATCCTTTTGTCCCAGTGCCAGAGGTAGCATGTCACTCAATGTACTTCCAATGCAGCCTGGCATCTGGGAGGTCTTCAGTCTGAGAAGGGGCCTTGGGGTTGTATTGTCAAAACAAGAAGCAAGGAAGGGAGGAAGAAAGGAGGGAAGGAGGAAGGAAGGAAGGAGGGTGGGAGGGAGGGAAGAACGGAAGGAAGGAAGAAAGGGAGAGAAAGAAAGAAAAAGAAAAGAAAGGAAGGAAAAAGAAAGATGGATAAATGTATAACCATATCATAAAGTCTTCCCTCTTCTGCCCTTCTCTCTTTTCTGTCCTCAGGGCAAGTCTTTTATCAAGGATGCCTTGAAGTGTAAAGCCAACACTATGAGGCAGAGATTCGCCTGCATAAGCCGGAAGTGCCCTGCCATCAAAGATATGGTGTTTCAGTTGCAGCAGGAATGCTACCTCAAGCACAATCTGTGCAGGGCTGCACAGGAGAACATCCAGGTCATAGTGGAGATGATCCATTTCAAGGACTTACTGCTGCGCGAGTGAGTACTCTTAAGGCCTTGCCTCCCTGGACAGCTGGGGGTGGGAACATCGTTCTGGCAAGGGTGGAGCCACGGTGGTTGAAAGTGCGTTGCAGTTGGTCTGGGGGGCTTGCTGTTGGAGGCTGAGCTCCTGTCAAATGGAGAAGAGTGAGGTTAACTCAGAAAGCCACACCAACTCCCCTAGGAATCTCCTTTCCCGCTGGCTTTCAGGAAAACTGAAAGAAATTTCCATCACCAATGCTGAAATCACAGGCTACAGAAATAGATATGTCTGAGTGTGCATGTGTGTACACTGAGAAATATTCTCTGTCTTCCCCTTAGACAAGAACCCAACAAGTCTTCCAAGTAGCTGCACGAGGTATCCAAGTAGCTATCAGCTTTTCCTTACAGAAAGCTGATACCTAATAACGTTTGTTGCATGTTTACTAAGTGCCGGGCCCTATGCCCAGTGCTTTATGTTATTTTTTTTCACCTGATCCTCACAACAGCCCTTTGAGCTAGATGCCTTCATCAGCTCCATTTTATCTGATGAGAAAACTCAGATCCACTGAGGATCACAGCTGGTGAGATGCAGAACTCAACTGGGATCCACACAGTCAGGCCCTAGCACCTACACTCGTAAATGCCCAAATCTCCAAGCAATTGCTGCTTTTTCTGCCTCTGGGCTCTCCTTTTGTTCAGAAAATCCAGCTCACCTTCTCTAGTTCATTAATGCCATGCCAAAAAAAAAGCATCAGAAACTTTAATCAGCTAAACATTTCCATGCCAAAACTCAGAAACATGAACTGACCTTATTCAAAGATTTGAAATTCAGTGATAGACCTAAAACATCTCATTCTTTAAAAATTACCCCAGCTATAAAAGCCTAAGTTCTGCAGGATGGTAAAGCATGTTGGTGCACAACTATTCCTAACGTGATGCACAGTCCATAAACACTGAAGATTAGGATGACGCCTTCTTCAGAGATGCTGAGCAGAAAGCAAGCCACTGGCTAAGCTGTCCAGAACATGTTATTGCCGGCTTTGTGGCACTATTGCTCTTTCCACAGTGACTCACTGGGCCAAATCAGTCAATTTTATGAATCTTTGTCCCTCAGTTCATATCATGACCCTCTCCCAGGTATGTTACTAAACAGGCTATCCTACTCTACCAGTATCACCTAGATCGTAGAGTACAATTATCTCCTGTTACTGCCCATTTGGTTTTAAGGTTTTAGGTATCTTACAACCCCTCTGATACCGTGTAAGGATTATAAGATTTATGGTGAAGCTCTGCAAGCAGCTCTTGCCAAAAACAAGTTATGCTGCCTTTTCTGAGTCATACTAATGCCTTATGAAATATTTTTATTCTCCCAAATACCTATAAATGAATAACAGAATTAACAACAACAACTGTCATTTTTTTTTTACTGTGCCAGGCCCTAGGCCAAGGGCTTCACATGAATTATCGCATTTGCCTTCCCCAACAACACTGAGATAGAAATTACTGTCCCTTTCTTACAGAGGAGGAAAGTGAAGCTAAGAGCTTCAGGAACTTGCTCTGAGGTTTAGTTCCTACTTTTCAGCTTAGGAATTGGTGACATAAAGTTGTCCCTCAATATCTGCAGAAGATTATTTCTGGACCCCACGCAGATATTAAAATCCACAGATGCTCAAATCTTACATACAGTGGTTCAGTATTTGCATATAACTTACATATATACCCCACTTTAAATCACCTCTAGCTTATTAATAATACCAAATACAATGTAAATGCTTTGAAAATAGCTGTCATGCCTTTTTGTTTAGGAAATAATGTCAAAAGAGTCTGCACATATTCAATACAGGTGCATTTTTTCCCCAGCATTTTTGATTCATGATTGTTTGAACCATGGATATGGAGAGACAACTGTATATGACTGAAGCCAGTTTTCAGGAACAAGCAGTTGTCAAAATTCAAGCTTCCTTCCTCTCCTTGCTAGACCTGTCTTGCTAGGCCTGTCCTCTCCTTGCTAGACCTACTAAGGCCTCACTGGTCCCCAAATATGGCAGGTTTTTTTCCTTTTCTCAAATATATCCCCACCCTACACAGAAAGTACTGTGAAATCCCCTTCTTCCAAGACACCTCCAAAAGAAAGAAATACCCCATGGCTGAGAAACTCCATGAAGTTTATCTGTCCAAGCCCACTGTCCTCCTGTCATCTGTTATAGGTGGCTCGCCAGCCTCAACAGTGGACAGTGAATGACACTTTATAAGTCCATGGTACAATTTTAGAGTGTAAAAAGTCTTTGCATTCATTTAGAGAAAGTCTTCTTTAGGGAAACTGAAAGTGTTAAGTCTATTCCCTCACACTGCAAATTTAGGAAGGAGGTAAAGCCCTGTGGCCTTCTAGTGTCCCCTCCATGAATATGGCCCATAAAGCCAGGGACGCTTATTTTCAAAGGATCCCCACACCACTTAGAATGAACCTGTGGCCCCAGCCCAGCCTGCTCTGGAAGTGCCAGCAGCCCAGCCTGATCAGAAGTGTGGGCCTCTTTTAAGGACACACCACATATGTGATCACATGCAGGCCTCTGGTTTTCTGCCAAGGCAGCACCTCTAAGTGATGAGTTCTGTCACACTCCAGCTCCCCTAAAAGCCCCATGGTCTGCCCTGTGAGACCACAGACCTACAGGGCGTCTGCCTGTGCTTTAGGCTGAATTACCTGAGGATTTTTTTTTCCCTCTCACCATCTTGACTAATTAAAGGATCCTGTCAGTACCCAGACATCAAAAAGATTATTTCAGAATGTGTGGCATGGATCACATATAAGAGAATGAGAACCAAATTTGCTTTTCACTTAAGAGAAAAGGAAATGCAGTCATCCCAGAATCCACAACTCCTCAGTCCTCAACCAGTCCTCATCTGCCTCAAAATATGCACACTCAATGAAAGCACCCATTTCAATTCTGTTCCCCTCTGGTCCTCTCACCCATTCCTGTCTACCCCCTCTTTCTCCTTATCATCTGCCTCCCCCTAGCTGCAGACAGCCTACCTTGGCTCCGCATGCCCTGTCACTGGCAGTCACCCATCGTCTGGAGCCTCCAGACACATCCCACATCCCCCTCCGGGTGTTTTTCTGTTTTGTTTTGTTTTAATCCTTTAGCCCTGCTGATACCCTGTTGAGTGAGCTGGGCTTTATCATTAGACACGGGCTCAGCTGCAGCCTGAGGAGGCACCATGCCAGCTCAAAACATGGCTTAGATTAACTCCCTTTGGCACACATACCCTCGCTGCAGTCCGCAGCTTGCTAGTGGGGAGTGAGGAGAGCGTGGTCCAGCCCTGCCTTCTGGGGTCCCACTCAGCCTCACAGTTCTGAGAGGTCAGGTAGCAAGCAGAACACCCTGGGGAAGAGGCCTTCCTTTCAGTCTTCTTAAAGGAAAGAAGCAATTTAGAATCCCCTCAAAAGACAGATATTTGGCCCCTGCAAGACGCTCACCTACGCCAGGAGGTACAGTAGGTGCTAAAATCCTGTTGCTACTTAACAGATCGGTGAAATTGAGCTCCCTGAGCCAGATCCTAGTTTTAAGAAGGGGAAGGAAACTGGGTATGATGGTGTAAGCCTGTGACCCCAGCACTCTCAGAAGATGAGGTAGGGGGATCGGGAGTTCAAGCTCAGTCTAAGAAACTTAGTGACTTAAGCAAGACTCTTTCTCAAAATAAAAAGGGCTGTCGATGCAGCTCAGTGAAAAGGCCCTGGGTTCAATCCCCAGAAACACCAAGAGAAAAAAAGGATGAAAGGCAGCCAACATGCACTGAGCATTTTTCTTGTGTTGCTACATGTATGCCTTCAAGGTAGCCTAAAAAGTCATGCTGTCTCCGTCACGGGCAGAAGCCAGCCTTAGAGAGTTTAAGCACACTGCACATTCCCTAGAAGAGATTCTGACATCAAAGATATCAAGGAGGCCTTAAAAAGCAGCTGGAACCCCACCAACCAGAACATTCCTGCTCTCCGCTCTCAGCCCAACCCCAGGCATTCCCAGCCTGGAAACTCCCGAAGGCCCCCTTCTCCCTCTTCTCAGTTTTCACATTTCATGAAGTAAGAACACTTCACTCAATTACAACTTGAGAACTAATTAATAGAAATGGCAGCAAACTGCTTCATGCATTATCTTAAAATATAATCTGCTTTCTCTGCATACTCACAACTGCCAACTTGCAAAGAAAGATCACACTGGCTCCAATGCAGCCATCCAGATAGCCAAGGCCCATGGAGCAAAAAACCTTTGCTGTTTGTCATAAAAGTCTCACTCATGTTCCAAAGTGATTTCCCTATTCAAGGTGACGGCCCAGGGCTTGATGCTTATGGTCAAATGTATCAAGAACTTTTGCTAACTAAGGGCTGCTTATGAATGCTGATTAGCCATCGGGAAGCATACTTCAGCATACAGCACTTGCCTAGCACGCATGAGGCCCTGGGATCCATCCCCAGTACCGAAAAAGAAAGAAGAAACAAAGAATGCCAGTTAGCCACAGGAAGCATCCCCTCTCTGGAGATTTTAAAGGGCCACTGAGAAGTAGGAAATGTTCAGTGAGTGGACCCTAAGCAGGGCACACCACTTCCCAGACAGCTCATAAATATAAAAGCAAGCACACTGCTCCCCTCTGCACACATCTTCCACCCCCTGGGGTGAACTCCTCCAGCAGTTTTCCAGAAGAATGGCCCAAAGCTGCCAGAAGGAGCTGAGCCCTCCAGAACAAAGCATGTTTGTGTTGTAGAGAGCCAGCTCTTATCAAAAACACAAGGGCCCCTCACTTCCTTGCTGGGGAAGCCCAGACTGAAAGAATAAGGGTGGTGAGACTCCCACTCTCCTGCCTCTGCTGCCCAGCAAGGGAAATGACATCCCAGGAAAGTGGTCTTCCTGGGGCTCCTCTCCACCTATTTCAGCATCCTCCAGAGGTAGAGAGCAGTATATTCAGTAACTTCTAAAAATACCCCTCATCATGAACCTCAGCCAGGGGCACACACAGACATGGGAAAAATGGCTCTTAGGAGCCTCAGGGAGAAGAATGAAAGAATGGCACCTGGGACAAAATAAGCTGGCCTCATTGGCACCCATGGGGCAGAAGGTCAAGGTGCCCTGCCCCAAACCCCAAACCTTCATGTCTTCTCCCTTAAGGAAAGGACTGCTGAGTTTGGAATTGAAGGCCTTCTACCATTTGCCTAAATGTGTCCCACTGACCCAAGACCCAACACTTAGGTGAAGCTCACCTAGCTCCCATGGCCTGGACCTCCTCAGAATGCTCCTGCCTTCTTGTTATTCACATAGCTGCCCTAATCAATGCTCACTTTCCATGTTAGTGTCCTAGCCCTAAGCCCAGTGTTAGGCACCTGTGAATTGTTACTGACCCTTCATCATGTGGCAGGCTCTGTCTGTACATCTAGTGTTTTAGTTACATTTTCTCATTGCTGAGAAAGTACCCAGCACCCGAAGTTAGGTTTGCTTTGGCTTATAGAGGTTTCAGTCCATAGTCAGCTGGCTCTAAAGAGGGTGGCATGGCAGAGGGGCATTGCAGAGGAGAAACAGTTCATGGCAGACAGAAGGCAGGAAGACAGCAAAGAAGCAGCAGCAAGTGATACACAGTGACAACAGCAGCCTTCTTTCTGTCCCTTATATTCTACTCAGGGTACCCACCTTCAGGGACAGTGGCACTCACACCCAGAGTGGGGCACCCTTAATCCTAACATCCAACCATGCATCATTCCCAGCATCACACACCCTATATCCAGCCACCTCTAAAAAGCTCCACCTATGATATGACTGCATGAGGCTTTGGGGGGACATCTAGATATAAGCCATGGCAGAGTGTAAGAGTGAGAGTGTCCCTGTGCCTATAACTTCTGCCATGGACCCAGGTCCACATGGATATCTTTGGAACATGGGCAAAGGCTTAAAGTAGTTCCACCAAATCCAAACCACCTTTCCTGGCACTGTCACGGCACACCAGGGCCTCTGTAGGACTTGTTCCATTCTTAGTCTTTCTCTGCTTTCAATCTCTAGAGCCTACGTGCACCTGGTGAATGAGCTGCTGGCCTGTGGAGACGAGGTGAAGGAGGCCATCACCCACAGTATGCAGGCTCAGTGTAAGCAGAAATGGGGGGAACTATGTTCCATCCTGAGCTTCTGCACCTCAACCATCCAGAGGTCCCCCACAGTGCCTCCTGAGCACCAGCTCCAGATGGACAGAGACAGACTCTCCTGGACCCACCATGGGGAAGCCAGCCACCACTTCTCAGAGCCCAGCAGCAGGGAGAGCATTCGAGGCGCCAAGGGCGAACGTGGGAGCAGGGGCCACTCAAATGCCCGTGCCCGGGGCAGAGCTGGTGGCCATGGGGCCCAGGGGCCTTCTGGAAGCAGTGAGTGGGAGGATGAACAATCTGAGTATTCTGATATCCGGAGGTGAAATGAAAGGCCCAGCCATGAAACCTTTCCGCCACAACGTCCGTTTTCTTACCTATGGACATTCCAAAACATTTACCATTAAAGAGGGGGCTGTCACACGCAGGGTTTTTGTGGGGATTGTGGGCTTCGTGAAGGTGTATGAACGGGTGAGACAGCTCCTAAGGCAGCGAGGTCTCAGAGGTGCCTAGAGAATCAGGCACCCACACATACTCAAGGGAACCCCCCATATCCTCCTTGTAACTTCGTCTTCTTTCCATCCATGGATCCAGCGGGTGGTGGGCGCATGATACACTCTGTCATGGGGGAGGTGAGGCAGGGAGGGGCAGGTGAGCAGGCAGTCTATGTGGGGTAGACCATCCCAGGGGTGCTAGGCTCCACCCACAGCCTTCACAGAAGGCAGGTGTGTGGTTTCCAGGGCAACAGTGAAAGGAAAGTGTCACGAGAATGCAGCGGAAGGGTGGTAAGGAGGCAGGGGCCGCAGGCAGGAGCCACAGCAGGGCTCAGTGCCAAGTTTCCTGCATGGGACCTTGCGATTCAGAGCTGCTTGAGGTGGGAGAGGGGAGTGTAATTTCTATGTGTAATTTCTGAGCCATTGTTCTGTCTAAGGGACACAGTCTGAAGGACTGGCCCCAGTGTGTTTGTATTTTAACCACTGCTTCAAATCTTGATTTCACTTTTTTATTTATCCAATGACATCTACATATCTGTCATCTAAATAAATGCCTTGCAAACAAAGCAACTGGGTCATTAAAACCAGCTTAAAGGGGGAGGATAAACAACCCCAGACCATCCTTTGCAAATGAATTTTTTAAAGAGCAATTTAAGGAGGAATCAAACAGCTCTGTACTGACACGGGCTCATACCCACCTGGGACAAACCTCCAAACTGGAGGAAAACACACACATGGGGAGTCCGATTGGCAGATGCCCTTAGAATGTTGTTACCTCACCTTCACCCTTAGCCAAGACCCACAGAGCACTGCGCCCCCAGGTGATCTTGTGCAGCCAAGCAGGAAACCTGGATCCTGCATACTAAAGGACAGAAAAAAGGAAAAGAGAATGAGGACTGCTAAGTGATTCCCGTCAAGCAATGCTAACCTTTAGCACAAATGCTGAGAATCTCTAAGGGACAAGACTTTCCAGATCCTAATTAGACATTTAACAACAAGGAGGGAAGTCAAAGTGGATAGAAGAAAGCAGAGGGAAAAGATGGAACTAAAATACAAGGCAGGGAGGGCAAAACTTAATAGGTAGGAAATCCATAGAAGTGAGTTTCTGGCAGTTACTGTGAGCATCTCATGGACAGGCCCTTTCTTCCCAATGACTTCAAGTTAAAGCCTCTCCTGTTATAGCCAAAGCTCGAACAGAGTCAGTACTATCAAGAGAGGACAGATGTCCTGGGCTGGGTCTTTCTAGAACAAGAGTCAGCAAACTTTTCTATAAAGAGCCATACAGTAAACACACTGGTGTCAGTCTGGTGCACCATTTGGTTTCTGTTGCCAATAGTCAACTCTGCCTTGATATCCCCAAAGCAGCCCCAGACACAGAAACGAAAGGGCTTGGCTCTCTTCCCGTAAAATCTCATTTAACAGGCCCCCAGCTGAATCTGACTTCCAAGCCAAAGTTTACTGAGCCTAATTCTAGGGAGTAAGCCAAGAAGTATGTGTCCTCCCTTATCTCGACATTTGTTAGCTTTTCCTCAAGCAACCTGAGGCCAGAAACAGAAGCTAAATTTTTTTTCCCCCTAAATGATTTGCTCTAGGGAATACACCCCAAACACAGCTAGTGTTGATAGTCCCCAAATCCAGCCCCATCCCTCCAGAGCCCGTGTGAGAAAGCAATCATTAGGAGGAGTGGGTCAGTGACTCACCAGGAGAAGCACCCAGAAAGAGCTGGGACTGCAAAGAACAGGATCCATGTGTCTGATCCACCTCTGGCCTGGAACGGAGCAGGCGAGGCCAGGCTCTGCCATGGGAACCAAACATAAACGTGGTCGTCCCATGCCACAGGCCACCGCAGCACGTTGACTGTTTTTCCTTACGTCACTCAAAAGCTAAAGCAATAACATTCTCCCTCGTTGCTGGGTCAGCTGTTCATTTGTCCACTGGCTCCTGGACTGGATGTGTAAATGCCTTCTGTGTTCGCCTACTGATGTCCCATTTGGTGCGTCTACTGTAAATATTTGTCATTGTATTTATTATCTCAGTGCTTTCCCGCAAAGGCAAAAAATTACTTACTATGCTCATTTGTACTCATTGACTGATCTCTGTTACATATTTTTCATTATCATTAGCTATTCTTTCCCCTCCCAAAAGGCAGAGAAATACCATCTCATGTGGATCCTTCGTGTCACTGGAAACATACAGTAGTATTTATTGCTCAAAACTGTCCAAATTCATGTAGGCATCAATGGGAGCATTTGTACAATCTAAAATGTAAGCAAAGCCGTCATTAAAAATAGCCCCTCTCCTTGGGCTTCATACCTCATACAAATTTACTCATGAGTCTTCCTTGGAGGAAGGATGTGGATCTCCAAATAAAGATACAGTGCTTATTTTGAGCTTCACATCTTAGCAAGATGATCTGAACATCTCTCTTTTGTATCAATAAATAGCCCTGTTACTCTGAAAGGAGAGGATGGAGAGTGGTGAAATGCTGACACTCAAAACTAAATAAATAGAAAACACTAGCCCAGAACTGTGGTCGTACTTACACACACACACACATACACAAGGAGAGATTTAAGCTGGACCTGAGTAGAACTGCCACTGAAACAACATGGAAAAACAATGCTTCCACTGGCCACTTCTGAAGGAAGAACAACCCTGTCTGATCTCAGAATCTGTACCGTTGAGTTTACTAAGTCATAATACCTGTTTCTATTACGGATGTTAGGCAATAGGACCTATCCACTGTTACACTGCATTATTTTCCTGCAAACATTAATAAAGGTTTTAAATAAATGGCTTCGACCTGAGCAGTGTCGCTGTCTGAGGGGCTTTTGGGGTCTCGGGCAAGGAAGGATAGCTGAGCAAGCAGGCTGTAGACACTCAGGAGAGTCCTCTGCCTGTTTGGGACATTAAGCTCGCAGGAGGCAAACCAATGAAGAAGCCCCCGGGCTTCTCCGTCAGAGCAACTCTGTCTAATCCTTGGCTGAGCCATCCAGACAGAGAAGGGATTCTATGTACCTGGCCTGGAAGTGCCACCCCCATGCCCAGTGAGCTTCTTGCAACTCGTTGTGCTCACCTTTGGGTGTCCCCTAGGGGCTGCTCACCCAATCTTTAAGGCTGAGCCTACAGCAGATGCAACAGCTCAATGGCTCAGTTGACTGGCTCACACAGGAAGCTTGTGCCTTCTTCCAAGCTCCTCCTCATCACTGCAAAACACAGCTGAAGTTTTGGCTCTCCACAGATTACACCACTACAGGTGAGCCTATGATGTAACAGGCGTCGTAATAGGCATTTTGCCTGCCTTATGTCATCCTGTGTCCCACAAGTAACAGGTATTAGCCCCACTTTACAAGAAGAGCCTGCAGTGTAGGCTTTCCCCAACCATGTGACCAGTGAGCACGGGGCTTGAACTCAACCCAGACAGGGCCTAAAATTTCCACCTTCAATTTACTTTTAATTTGAACCAATTGCCATTGTCCCTATTTTAAACAAGGCTTAGGAAAGAATAATTATACTCTTACATTTATAGCAGTCAGCCCCTGCGGGGCTCTGCTTCAGAACAGAAAGGAAAATTGATGCCCTCACCTTTCCCCTCTGCAGAGACTGAAGCTGGGGTTCAGTTAAGAGATAGAAGGAGAATCGAGGAGCCTTGTCACTTCCTTCACCCGCGGGTGATTTTGTAAGCTCGCCTTGCACACCACTTAGGAAAATGTTTGGCTAGCAACTGGCATTAGTGAGCCTGCAGTGAGAGCATTCTCCATCAAATGCATCTCCTCACCAGCCCTGAGAAGCCAGGTTTCCCCAAACTTCCTGCTGTCAACATCATCACTGTGACAGTTACCGTTTCTTGGGGATATGTTATTCCCCCCTGCTTTATCTCTTACTTAACTATTTTATTTCTGAACCTCACTTTACAGATAAAGAGACTGAGGCTTGAAAATATCTTCATGTGTCTGGAGACCGTCATAAGGCTGGTGAGCTCTAGGGCCCGTTCTGCCCCCACCCCACTTGCTTCCTCTCACCCCAGGTGGGAATACTCATGGTAGCGGCACCCAAATGAGTTGAGAAATACAGCTGCCTTCCCCAAATCCTCAGGACTGCTCCACCCCAAAGGTTCAGGTATTATAAGGCTGTGGGAGGAGGAAGGCAGAAGGGCCTCCAAATATGCTGGTATTTCAGCAAAGTTTCCAAAGGGAGCAAGAGCAGCTTGCCCCAAAATCTGGAGACAGAAATCTGAATTTGTTCTAAAGTCAAAAACAACTAAAGCGCCCCCCTGCTGAGGAGGGACAAGCCTTGGCCAGAGAACAGGTTTTCTGTGAATTATTTTTTGTGGGTGGAGAAGAGAAGAAGGCTTGGACTAGGAGTCAAGCGTTGGTGCTTGCATAAGCAGTTCAGTTTTTATCACTCCCCAAAAAGAACAAAAAAAAAAAAAAAAAAAAGAAAAAATCACTCCCCAAAGAGAACAGGAAAAAAAAGTCATAAAGCCAAGTGACCTTATGCATGAAGTGAACTCCACCACACTGAACCCTGCCACGTGACAGGACCCAAAATTCATGGCACCTTTGGGTCTACAGCCACCTGGCCACCCTTTAACACTGGGTTCGCCTGAGGAAGCTACCACTTGGGAAAAACAAGAGAAGCTCCTCCAGGGAATTCCCAGAGGCAGTGTCATTATTCACAAGGTGCTGAAGACTAATCAGCTGGTTCCATTTTCCACTGCTCTGTTTCCAGGACTTTTTATGGTTCTGAAGTTAAGGGGGAGTTCCCATGTAAAAAGAAGCAGCACGCTAAAGAGCCTGGGAACCGCCCGCTTGCCCTCTGAGTTATGAATAACTCTGTGAAGGACTCAGGCTCCAAAGAGAGCTTTGTTCAGGAATCACGATCCTGATTTTGTCCCAATTATTTACCGCTATGGAACAAAACTACCCTCCAAAGCTTATTAGATATAAAACAACTCGTTATGCAGCTCATAATTTTGTGGGTTAGAAACCTGGAAAGCCTCGATTAGGTGGATAGACTCTTCACCGGACATCGCCTGGGGCAACAGGGAACTGGAGAATCCACTTCCACAATGGCCTGTTTAAGATGGCACCTCAGTGCTGACAGCTTCTCAGATCTACACACCACGAAGGAGGACGCTATGTCACTTTTGCGTACCATTTCCTGTACCTCCAGTAGCCCTGCTATTGCCTGGAATGAATGAATGAATGAATGAATGAATGAATGAATGATCTAAAAAGGATGTCAAAATATCAAATCAAAAGTTTTTAAGCCAGGTGTGGTGGTGCACAACTATAATCCCAGTACTCTGGGAGACTTAACAGGATCCTGCCTCAAAAAAAAAAAAAAAAGAAAAAACAAATTAAAAAGGGTTGGAGATGTAACTCAATGTGAAGACCCAGTAAAAAGAAAGAAGAAAGAAAGAAAGAAAAGTTTTAGCTCATTTTTTGACTTCTAAGCAAATACATCCTTGTGTCCTCCTAAGAGGCATCAATTTGTCATAGAATCAGTGAGAGGGAGTCAAAATTAAAAATCATCGGGAAACTATACTTTTGGAGTCAGGAGGCATGGAAAAGAGTTGTGATTCAGCCACCTATTGGTTTTGCACCAGGGATAAGATAGAAATACAAATAATGATTCTAAAACATAATAAGGACCAGCTCTGAGAACTTGGCAAACCAGTTAACCTTTCTCAGCCTGTTTCCTCAGCTACAAAATAAGGAAACTAACAGTGCCCTGCCTCCCTCACAGGGGAATTGTGAGGATAAAATGACTTACGCTATAAGAAAAGTCATAATTCATAGGAAATGCTTTGAAGACTGAAATTCCATGCACACGATGGTTGTTATTTCTCCTGGCCATTTTGGAAAGCTTTGGCCTAAAGCCACGGGCACAGACAAGATAAGCTGCCACCCCTTGCTGGTCATGTTCTGTGGATCCTCTCAGACAGGTAGAGAGTCTTCAAGGGACAGAACAGAGGGGCCAGCCCCACACAGTGAGGATTTGCCGGAAGTAGGCACAAGTGGTTGAAAGCTCACCAAATGGGGAGGCCGAGCAAACCAAGTCCCTCTCTAGAGTAAGCACGCAGACCGGGGGCAGCTCAGAGGTGCCGCAGAGGAGTTTGTGTGGCAAGCTCAGCCAAGCAGTGACAAGGCCAGTCTAGGGAGCAAAGGGTCTTTCCTGCCAGCCTCTCTCTGGAAACCTCAAGGCAAGGTACTCACAGAAAAGCCGATTAATAAAACTCTAATGAGAAAGGAAAGCAGAGACCAACAAAGGCAGGGAGGAAAGAGATTTGGGGCCAGAGCCCACTCTGCTCTGTGCCAAGGTTCCTAAGAGTTTGACATTTGGAAAAGATTGGGACCGGAGGAGCCAAGGATTTGGGACAGGGCTTCTTCCAGCTCCTGGGAGTGTCAAGAAGAGGAGAAGGAAAATGACTCAGCTGAAATGAAGAGAAATGCATTTTTTAAAAAGAGAAATGATAAAAAGCACAAAGGCACAAAACCAAACCCCAGGACAGAGTCCAAACGCCCTCCCCTCCCAGAGAAGTGGGTGAATTTTCAAAAAGCCAGGGAACCCATAGGGATTCTAAACCAAGAATAATACAGAAAGAAGACAGTCTCCTGGGTGGGCCAGGCCAAGTTCCCAAGTCTTCTCCAGTCCATGAAGTGCAAGGTCTTGCGCCCCTGCTACAGGAGCAATGCTGAATGCCTCTGTCAGCACAGGCTACACATCTGGCCATGAAAACACAGATAAATTCTGTCGCAGATGCGCTAGGTAGAGACACGGATGGCGTCCTTCTGGCAGGCAAGGGCAGGAGGAAAGCTCCTGCTGCTCCTCTGATCCACAGAACCGTCAGGAGGTGGGAGGAAGGGAGATGGAAAGAGTTTCCCTCCCCAGAAGTTGACACTGCTCCATCTCCTTCCAACAGCCAAGGTCAGATGACCTTGATTGCAAAAGTGTCATTTTGAAATATTCAATAGAGAGCAAGTGTGATAATGAAAAGAGATAGGCGAACATAAGCCACTGCCTGGCCAGCTCGGCATCTCCCTTCTCCAGGGTCATTCAGTGAGTGTCAGGTTCATGGCTATGGCTGGAGTTCCACCTCCTCCCAAGCACAGGACTCCATGGATACACATTAGCACGGAGGTCAGCATGGCTAGGAACACAATGACCGATGCAGAAAAGGACATGGACTGGGAAAAGGGTCAGTTATCAAACTCCCAGGACCCAACTGTCCTAAAGGAGGGTCAGAGTAAGAGGCCCCTTCACACCCCCAAGACAAAACTTCCTAACTATATTCCTTACATTTCAGCCAAAAATAGGAAACCAGCAGAGAATTCCTGCCCACCAGACCCTGAGTCATCGGGGGCTCTGAAGAGGGGCGCCATTCCTGTGACTCTTCAAAGACTGCCAGTACATGACAAGAGGGCTTCACCTGTTGGAGGCTGCAGGAGCACAGAAAGAATGGGTGGGCCACCCTTAGAAGCTCCTTGCTGTCCATCTTGAATGGCCTGAGATTCCCCAATACAGACGTCCTTAGCCACAATAGAAGCAAAGTCTACACATCTGTGTCCTGATCTGGGCCTCTGAAGTTGTGTTGGTTCATGTCCTCAAGGAAGCACAGAGAACTGACAGGGCATGACACTTGTTTCGGAAAGTCTGGAAGGGTCATGCGGAGAACAGGTGGAGGCCAGTAGAGCTCCAACACTTGTGAAAGAGGCCCATCAAGCCTGCCATACAGCTGGCAAAAGCATTAGGCTGGGGAGCTGCGAAGCAGACTGTGTCACCAGAGGAGGCCTGTGTGTGGTGGACACAGCCTCGCTCTGCTGCCCCTGCAGGCTCAATCATGGCCAAGACCTGACCAGGCACACTATGGCTCAGCATAGTCATGTTAACGGTCCCTATTTTCAATTTTCTATTGCTACAATGAAATATCTGATACTTTATAAATAAAATGGGTTTATTTAGCTCATAGTTTTGGAAGTAAAAGGTCCACAGAGCATGGCACAGGCTCCAGCAAGAGTCCACCTGACTCCATCACTTCCTGGTGGGTGGTATCATGACAGGCGCAGGTGTGAAGGACAGATCACATGGTGAGACAGGAAGCTACACAGGGAAGGGGCCAGTAACAGCCTCCCAGTTGGCCACACCTCTTTAAGGTCCCTACAGCTCTTAATATTGCCACATTGGGGATCCAGCTCCCAACACACGAATCCTTGGGGCACAGACCACATACAAATCATAGAAGATCCCAAACGTGGAGCAGCCAGAGCCAGTGAGATAACTTTTTTCTTCACAGCATGGAGATCTGAGCAGCACACGCCCACAGCTGCCTAATAACCAACTCTTTTTTTGGGAAAGGACTTTGAATAGAGTAATGCACTTAATCATTGAGACAAGTTCCACATAAAGCCTGCTCCACAGCAAGAAGCTTCACAGGGCTAGCATGAGACATTAA
The DNA here is from genome assembly GCF_000276665.1 of Chinchilla lanigera. Taxonomy (NCBI): domain Eukaryota; kingdom Metazoa; phylum Chordata; class Mammalia; order Rodentia; family Chinchillidae; genus Chinchilla; species Chinchilla lanigera. The sequence continues at coordinate 25,929,281 of NW_004955408.1, read as the reverse complement.
TAAAAGAATGAATAGAACAGTCATTTGCAAACTGTGAGTGAGGTCTACAAAATGGCAGCTCACAGGCCAAATTGTGCACAAAAGTGTTTTGTCTAATGTGTTTGATTTTTTTTAATACCAAGTTAATTGCTGGCACGTGCAAATGACAAAGCCTAGACATCCAGCTTCTTGTCAAAAATAAAGGCCAGTACTAAGCCCATATTCCAGTTCACCACAATGCTCACCAGTCTTTGATATATTATACCTGCCTACTTCATTCATGGACTTCACCAACCTGGCCCCTAAAGGCTCCCTGCCTAGAATCATGGATGCACCTAAGTCATCCAAGGTCATGCCATTCTTCTAGAAATATAAAGGGAAACACATAGGAAACCAAACAAGAGCTCCAGGAAATTAAAATATGAGAAGAATAAGATTAAAAATTCAATAAAACAATAGGAAGATAAATTTGAGAAAAATCTCTTAGAGATGCACTATGGAAGGGAAAAGATAAGAAAGTCAGAGGATCTATCTATACTTAACATCCAAGCAGCAAGAGCCCAGGATGAGAGAACAAAAGAGATGTGTTAGTCAGTTTCCCAATGCTATAAGAAAATGCCTGAGATAAATAACTAATGGAGAGGAAGGTTTATTTTGGCTCATAGTTTCAGAGGTTATAGTCGATTATTTGGCAAAACTATTGCTTTTGGCCTCAGATCAGGACACCAGACAGCGATGGTAGGTAGCAGGTGGGTGAGCAAACTGCTCACCTCATGGCTAGGAAATGAAAGAGGAAGAGGCAAGAGTCGCACAATCCTCTTCCTGTGACCTAACCTCCTCTCTCTAGACCTACCTATTAAAGTTCCACCACCTCTTACTGGTGTCATGTTGAGGACCAAGCCTTTAACACATGAGCCTTTGAGGGACAGCCAATACCCAAACTACAGAAAATAGGGAGAAGAGTCTCTAAGAAATAGTATAGAACTGTAGAACAGGAGTTTCTAGTTCAGAAAGGTCTGCAGAGGATCCAAGATAATCAATGAAAAATTCCCCAAGACACATTCTTGAAGAATTTTGAAAATCCTCCAGACAAAGGGGAAAATTCGAAAAGCTTCCAAAGAAAAAAAAAAAAAAAATTTCTCTTTTGTCTTTTTGAGACAGGGTTTCACTGTGCAGTTCAGGCTGGCCTTGAACTCACTTTCTAGCCCGGGCTGGCCTCTAACTCACAGAGATTCACCTCCCTCAGCCTCCAGAGTGCTGGGATTGTAGGTGTGTGCCACTACCCCCAGCAGAAAAAAAATTTTAAAGTCACATAAAAAGAATCAAGGATCAGTGTGGCACCAGTTTTTTATAGCAACTTTGGAAGCCAGATGACAAAAGACTGATGCTTTAGCATTCTAAGGGAAAGGAAATCTAAACCCAAACAGATCACCAGTTAAGTGGGATTCTATCAAAATATTTTCAAACACTCAAGGTGTCAAAACTTTCTTTCTTATGTACCCTATCACAAGAAGTTCCTGGAGCTGTGTACCACCACAGCAAGGGAGTAAAGATGCTATCAGATCTAGAAGGCAGAGATCTAGCTCAGGAGAGAGGAGAGGGCTCCAGACAGTCCCCTTGGAGAACAGAGAGGACATGGATGGTTCTCTATGGCTCTGACTGGATATAAATCAGTTATAATTAAATCATTAACATAAAGCTAAAAACAAAAATGAGAAAAGGTTTGAACAGGCATTTCACAAAAGGAGATATCCAAATAGTCCATAAGCATAGGAAGTGGGCCTGAACACCATTAGTCATCAAGAAAATGCAAATTAAAATCACAGTATTAACCACTGCCCAATCAGCACACAGATAAAATTAGGCACAACTGACAATCCCAAGTGTTGCCAAGGTGCCCCAGTGGGGTATATGTGGTAGGGTACACTTTGGAAGATAATTTAGCAGTTTCTTATAGCTAAACATGTACCATCCTCTGGCCCAGCAATCCCATTTCTAGGTTTATAACCACAAAATATCAAGACAAGTATATTTGGACTAGCTTTATTAATAATGCTCAAAAACTGGAAGCAGATGGAACATCCATCAAACGATTAATGGATAAACTGAATGTGCTATTTCCATCCCAAGAATACAACTTGGTAATAAAAGAGAATAAGTAACAAACAGCTAAACACAACAACAAGGATGAACCTCAAAATCTTTATGCATGTAGGATGCCAGGCAGAAAAGCATACACAGCAATAAGAATCTATTTACATAAGAGGAAACACTCACGGATGGAGACAGAGGTCAAAATAATGCTTATCTCGGAGAGGAAGAGAACATATAGATACTAACTAAACAGGGACCCAAGGCAACCCTCTAAGACAACACTACTGTTTTATATCTTGACCTCAACCAATCAACAATGCACCACAGAAATACCACATGTAAAAATCATTAAGTGTCCATAAGATTTGCATATTTTAGTAAATTTAATTTGTGTCCCTTCGTCCTGAAAGAACACTAGACAAATCCCAAAAGATGCATTACTGATCTATGAAAAGCAAAGAGTTATATTCAAAAAGAATATGTAAACCATGGACATTCCCTGTATTATTATGGGATGTGATCCACAAGGACATAGAGGTGATAATGACTAAATATATGAATTTAACCAGAATCTGCGTTGGCAGGATGGGCAGAAGAGCAGTGTTTGTGAGCAGCAGGGGGAGCAGCAGTGAGCAAAGAGAACTGAATCCCAATGCTTTATAGGAGGAAGCCAATAGTGTCTAAAATAAAGCAAACTAATAACGAGGAATAGCACCAGAGCTGTGTTTCTCAGACCTCTGGAGGTAAACGCTGAAAGAAACAGCATACGGCTGTCTCTGGCCATAGAACAGTGAAGGGCAGCGGGGGACAGGACACTGCCACTTATAATTTACGCCTACTTGAATTATTTTTTTAAATTTATTTTAAGAACAAAAGAAGGAAAACATATTAACAAACAGACATCCATTTACAAAACAGCATAAGAACAATACACGCAATACAGAGTTACAAACAAAGAGGTAGGAAATTAACAATGGTTGTAGTATTACGTATTGATATCTTCAAAGGGGCTTCTCAGGAAAACAAATAGAGACACGCAAGATTGATCAAATAATTAATCATTAACTGTTCCTTTCAGTGAAGCAGTAGAAGTCAGTAGTACAACTATCTTAGCTATCCTGTGTATACATACATACATAATTTCCCCTTCTTTCTAATTCGAGTAGACCTTTTGTATGACAGACATTGTGAAATGAAATGTCTACTCGAATTAGATCTGAAAGAAAGAAACCAAAATTCCTTAATGAAAACAAACATGTACCTGGATTCAATCCATTGTCACCTTCCCCCATCCCCTTCAAAAAAAAAAAAATGCATTTCTGACTCAGACAAAAGTGTAGAAGTAAACAACTCCAGGCTGCTACACAACAGTCTCCAAGACAGGCTCCTTTGTCTCCCTAGGACGCTGCACGCCCTATAGTTCCAAGATCACCCTATGGACGGGGCATGCTGCTCCAGCTCCAGCTACCCAATTTACATCCCAGTCAGCAAAACGAAAGGTGGAAGAAAAGACAGAGACAAGAAAGGGTCTACATCTTTGTCTTTTGGGGACATTTCTCCCAAGTAACTACTTAAATACTTCCGCTTAAATCTCACAGGACAGAACCAAGTCTCATGGTCCTGGGTGTAAAAGAGGCTAAGAGACATTATCTATGGACAACCATAGAAGAGGCAAGTCCCTGCCCTTAAGACTGTATTTCATGTTGTTAACTACACATAGGTATTGCTTTGATAAAAGTTAAAATGTGAACAAAAAAAAGTTGCTTAAGCTGCCAGCAGATGACACGAAGGGCAATTCTGCAAATAGCACTGGGCCTAAGCACACACCTGGGCATCGAGAAGGAAACACCTGCTGAGAACAGAGCCTGCAACCTCAGTGCAGGAAGTGACAAGGGCGCTGAAGGAAGGCTGGGCAGTCGCTTAGGGGACAAAGGTATCAAGTGGTGGCTGTCAACTCCATGACAACACCTGACAGCCCCAAACCCTGAAACTCTCCTGGCCGTCCACACTGAGACTCACGTTTGGAAAAAAAAATACAGACTGACGATGCCTCCCAGGAAGACATAGAATGTTATTAGTACTTTGCGGTGAAGCAAACAGATCACAGAGGTTAAGTGATTTCCCCCAGGTGGTCCTAGAGGAGCCTAAACTTGACCTCAGTGATCCAAAGACCAAGGCAAGATTTCTCTCCTCCAGAGGGTCTGGATGGCCACCCGTGGCCTTTGGATTCTCTGCAGAGCCAGATCAGGCCTATCGATAAGTCACAGCAGCACTGACTTATTTGAAGACAAGATAAACAGCAGTAAGGCCAGTGGGCCGGGAGGCCGTTTCCTAGGCAGTGTGACTGCAGCAGGCCTGGAGAGTACACAGTTAGCTGGAGGATCCCCTTCAGCAAACACCAGCACAGCAGTTTCCAGACAAAGAGCAAGCGCTGCTGGGACTAGAAATGTGCAGCCCAGCTGGGAGCTGCAGAGTTATTTCAGTCCTCAAAGGGCTTTTGTCAAAATCAAGCTAGGAGCCTAAGCATATAGAATTCCAAGCTTTTCCCCTCTGATTCCTCCAGCACCAGAAGGGAAAGTCATTCTGTGCTTCTCTAATAATAGTTGTATCTGACATCCCATCTGGAGATCCCGAAATGCTTCACTGACATTTCTAAATAAATGTCAAGGCCCAAGGAACCTTGGGGTAGTCGTTTCCTCTTCACACCTCCCAGGGGGTTAGAGATGGACACTGCTTCTCAGGGAGGAGGAGGCAAATTTGCAGAGGTCAGAGAGAGCTTTCTGTCCCTAGAACTTGCCCCATCCAGGAGTACCTGGGTGCAGTGGGCTCAAGGGCACCAGCCATCACCTAGAGCCCAGATGGCCCAACAGGAAAGAGACAAAAGGCTCAGGAAGAGCTGGGCAGGCAGAAATCGCAGCAGGCATGGCAGAACTGCACGCAAGCCACAGTAAGGACACAGCCCAGGGCTCACAGATGAACAGGGCTCAGCACATCCAGAGACTCAAGCCAAGGCGGGACCCGAGCCTGGATGGAACCGGCACTGGGGGAAAAATTCAAGGAGGTAATAGTTCAGGGTTGGTCCCAGGACAACCAGATAGCAGACATGCTGTAGGTCCCATGAGTGATGTAATGCTGAGCTGGTCGGAGCGTTGTGAGCAAGCTTGTCATGCTCCCTGGCTGGTCACAGAGCTGATGCAGTCTCCAGTTATGCAGGTTTGAGGATTACGAGACTCCTAGGCCAGGCCACCTCAGGGGAAACTCTGGAAGCAGCACATCTTGGCTGCCTCCCTCATGCTCTCCTGCTTCTGGGCCCAGCGGGGGACTTGCAGTCCAGCCCTGACACTGTGGGAGAACACCTAGGACTAAATTCTCCATCCTTGACCAGCTTCCAAACTCCCTCAGTTTGAACCTTTCAATAAGTGGGTTTTATCCTTCTTCTTTCTTGCTTTTTCTTTTCTTTTTTTCTTTTGTTGTTTGCAGTGCTGAGGCTTGAACCCAGGTTCTTTGCAGAGCTGCATCCCCAACCTTTGTGTATTGTTTGTTGTTGTTTTTGTTATTTTGGTTTTTTGCTGAGTTTTAAGATAGAGTGTCCCCAAGTCACTAAGTTGCCCAAGTTGGGCTTGAACTTGTGATCCTCCTGCCTCAGCCTCCCAGAGTGCTGGGATTGCAGGTTTGCACCACCACTTCCAGCTCTGCTGTTTATTTTTATATAACTTATTCTAACTCCATCTCAGCTTTTAGCAAAACACTGTAGAACCACAACAGCTGGGTAAATTATTTCTTTTTCTTCATTATCTTTGTCTTCTTATTCTTCTTTTGTTTTCTTCTCCTCCTCCTCTTTCCTTCCTTTACTTGTAAATACCTACTTAAGGAGATTTATAAAAAGCAATATGGCAATACAGTAGTATCTCAGTCCATGAACTCAATTCTTCCACAGTTCTGGTCACAAACAGAATTGGATGAGAACTAAATCAAATTTCCCCATAAGGTCATCATTGAACCTAGCCATCGAATTTGACTCAGTTCTTGTCCAGTTTGGTTTGCATCCAGAATCATGAAAAGAATTAAGTTCATGAACTGGGGTACCACTTTATATAAATAAACACAAAAGGATACTATGCAAATAAAAGTTATAAATCCTGAGAGGTCATTGAAAAGAATAAGTGGATCAGAGAAAGGGAGCATTAGTCTAGGAAGGCTTCTTGAAGAAGGTGGGGTTTAAACTACCTCCTGGGAGCAAATAGAGTTTAGGTTTATATATTAAAATTATTTCGGTTGGAAATGAGAGCAATGTAATTCAAAGTAGTTTAAGCCAAGAAAAGAAAAAGAACAGAATCAAGAAGAGAAGGAGAAAGGAAGGATAGAAGGAGAAAAGGAAAATTAATGAAGAAAAATAAGGAAAACTATGTTGACTTAGATAATTGAAAGTAGGCATGGGTGGATTCTGGGACTCAAATGGTATCGTTGGAGGCCACCTTCCTGCTCAGAATCATTCCCAGGTGGCCTTCCCTGCAGGGTAGCTCTCCAGATTTAGATCCTATAGCTTTGGAAACCCACCAGCATGAGAAGACTTCTATTTTCCAAGTTTTGAGGGAGGATTTGAAAAACAAAGCCACTTTTGTTTTAAAGAAATGCTAGGGGGTTGATTTGCTACTGCACCTTAATTCCACCCATCCTGACTAATGCATGCCTCATTGGTCTAGCCTAGGACAGATGCTCACTGCTCCAACCAATTGAATATGGTGCCTTGATTAGCAAGCCAGTCCATCCCAGTACCATTAGACTGGACAGCAGTCCAAAACCAAGCCAACTCTTTTTGTAGTCACAGAGTCACAGGTTAACCCTGGAGCCAGGGAGATAAGACCATGTACATCCCTCCCCATTTCACGGGGTCTGAGATCTCCCCAAAGGAAGATCAAGATGTGATTGCCAAAGAAACAAATGGAGCACTAAGCAATAAAAATCAAAAGAGCAGAGTGGTGGAAGGAGAAGGAGCACCCTGCACACCAATAGCTGCTGGATCTGGTGGTTGCCTTTCGCCTAATGACCCGTCTCATTCCAAGGCCCCAAGCTCCTGGCCAAGGAATTGCAGGATTCTTTAAGGGATCTTAGGGCTCCCAGAGCAAGTACAGGTTCTGGCCTCCCCTCCCTTGCCTCTTGCCACCTGCTGTAGCCCAGACTCCCAGCTGTGAAGATTGGTTGGCCCTGTAGGGAGGCCCGCAGGTGTCCAAGGGTGACCCGGAGGCCAAGCATCCACACCTGCAGCCATGAGGGCCACAAATCTCTCAGGGACCCTGCAGCAGCTGCTGCCTGCATGCTCACACCTCATTCCAGCAGAGCCCCTTCCTCAGGGAGCTGAATGAGCGCATCAGCAATTCCTGCTCTTCCATTCCCTTACATAGTTTTAACCTCTTGGGCCAAAGAATTCAATCCGGCCTGTCTGCCTCTCCCACAATGCCCTGAATCCAGCCAGAGTCAGCACGTCACATTTCCTGCAGCAAGCCCAAGGGTCAGGAGTTCACCCCACTGAGCCAAGGCTGGGGGGCAGGGGTCCTAAGAAGCATGACATCCTCCCCCAAAGCCCCAACAGCTGTGTTTCCCCATCGCTCAGAAGGAAAGAGACCAAATAAAGCAGCAGGAGGAATTACATGGTGCAGGAATGCTGGGCGTAGGATTCAGAGTCAAAAGGTCAGATTTTCCGTTATGATTCGAGCAGGTCTCTTTTTTGGTTTCTGCTTCAATGGGTTTTCCTGTTGGCAAAAGGAAGAATGAAAAGGGCCGTTTAAGCAAGCAAACCAGTCCATCCCAGTACCATTAGACTCAACAGCAGTCCCAAACCAAGCCAACTCTTTTGTAGAGAATTACCAGACTCCACAGCCTCCTTAGGAGAGAGAACAGAAGTCTAACCAAGCCTGTATCTTCAGCCCACACTGGCCACTGGATAGAGCAGAAAGCTGATGGGCTGAGCCGTAGTAGCTCTCAGAGCTGAGCAGAAGCTGGACTTGACAAAATGTCCCACAACACTGGGGCCTGGCTCCTATATCACACCTGTAGGCTTCAAAGTACAGAGGACCTCCAAAGACTCCAAACCTGCTACTCCAAGCTTTATGTGTATGCATTTCAGACAGCAAACCTGGGGAGATGCAGATTCTGCAAAGTTTGGGGAGAGGCATGAAGACAACCAAGTTTGTGACAAGGTCAGAGGAGGCAAGAGACAAGTAGATCCTGGCTGTTATCTGGAACTCAAAAGTTATAAATTCACTGATGGAAATAGAGACAATCAATGATTGATAGATAGATAGATAGATAGATAGATAGATAGATAGATAGATAAAAATGAAAAAACTGGTCAAAACACCTCCTGTGCCCTAGGCTGGAGAGGATACAACTAACTATATGACAGAACGCACTTAGGGGCAAGGATGAATATAAGGGCTTCAAAAGGACAGATCTGACAACATCACTCCAGGGGAATCGGAGCAATTCCTGGCAGTTGTAATGGATGATTTTGGTTGTCAGTGGCAGCCACTCTATGGCTCACTAAACTAATAAGGATAGGGATGCCAGATTCAGGTACAGTTGGATCCAGGCTTAGTGCCTCAAAGACTCAGTCCCTCTTTTCTATATCTTATATCTGCTTCCCTCCATGCAGCTTTATTGCAAGATGCCATATGCTATACCCTGCAGGCCGCAGGCTACAGCTTACTTCCTGATGGGCATCACAGGGAGGAAAATGATTCTCCTTTTAAGGTTCTCATTGACCTCATTTATGTCACAGTCTCTGCGGCCAATAAGAAGGAATACAATCACTGAGCAGACCTGGGGTGTACATGGGTACACCCATGTACTGGAGGAGTTGCATGGGTCTGTAGGGCCTGGAACTCCAAGAAGCCTGGGCTAGAAATAAAAGAGGGAGCCATTAGGATAAAGATTGAGCTGAGCTGACCCAGTTCTGCCACTGACCGGTTTTGGGCAACCTCAGTGAATCTCAGGTTCTTCATCTGCAAATGACAATAACAATGCCTACTACAGACAGCTGCAGTGGAAATAAAACAACACAGGTGTGTAGCTAACACAGAGTACCCAACATACCATTGGTTTTATTCATTTATTCTGCTGTACTTTCACTTTACCTTGATTCTACCTTATGAATTACCAGAACTCACCCTAACTTATCATGACAGTTCCCCACCTCCCTCATCTATAGTTTTGTTTCTTGCAGTTTCAGTTATTTGCAACCAACTATGATAGTCTGAAAACATTAAATGGAAAATTCCACAAATAAACAATACATGATTTTTAAATTTTGTGCCATTCTGAGTGGTGTGATGAAATCTCATGCTGTCCCACCAAATCCCTAAATCCTCCTTTGTCCAGTGTATCCATACTGTATACACTACCTACCCTTGTTAGTTACACAGGCACTTAGTAGCCATCTTGGTTAAAGGATCATGGTGCTGGAGTTCAAGGAACTATTATTTAACTTAAGAACGGCCCCAGAGTACAAGGCTAATGATACTGGCAATTTAGATATGCCAAAGGGAAGATGTAATGTACTTCCTTAAGTAAAGAAAAGTGAAATAGGGGCTGGGGATTTAGCTCAGCGGCAAAGCACCTGTCTTGCAAGCGCAAGGTCGTGAGTTCGGTTCCCGGTACCGGAGAAAAACCAAAAAAAAAAAAAGTGAAATATAGATATTTATGTGTTAGGAAAATAACATAGTATATACAAAGTTTGGTACTCTGTGGTTTCAGACATCCAGTGAGAGTCCTAGAATACATTCCCTGAGCATAAGGGGATTGCTGTTCAGAATCCTGGGAAGTGCTGAGCTGAATAGATGGGAGGGGACCTGGAGGTAGAACACTTCTCAGTATTCATTCTCACGTCCTGCAAGCAGACTGAGAAACAGGGGTTGGGCACACCAGCGCCAGCCAGCACCACTCAGAATGCCAGATGCAGAGCCTCCAAGAATGCACCTCAGGTCTGGAAGGATCGAGACAGGAACAGAGCTGGGATTGCCAAGTTGAGAGGGTGGGAACAGGAAAAGGAAGCAAAGCACAAGGAAGGGGCAGGAAAATCTGAGGGCTCACCAAGAGCCAGGGAAATAGCCTCGGCAGGGCTCCAGGACTGAGTCAGGGCCATCCCTGCATTCTGAGAGATTGGAGAAATTCTTTTAATTCAGAAAAACATCAGGACAACCTCACCCAGTGTTCCTGGAAAGGGCCATACCATGTCACCAGCCTTATAGCCCAGATGCCAGTGGGAATCCAATGTGGAACAGTCAGAAGGGAAGAAGGAACAAGACCACAGATTTTGGGACTTCAACAGGTCACCTTGAAACCCCTCCCCCAAGCTTTGCTTTGCCTTCTCAATATACCCAACTGCCAAGAGCACCTCTGCAGCCTTCCCAAGGGCAGAGAAGCAGCCTCAGGCCCCAGGATCAGAGTGGGCTCATCATACAGCAGGTGGAAGCCAGACCCAGGTCTCATCACGCCTAGGTAGAATATCCTAAGAAAGTCTTATCTCCTTGTTTGGAAAGCTGGAATGAGCTCCTCTCACAGAGTTTCCAAAAAAGAACAGAAATAATGTACATGAAAGTACGTTGTACATTCCGAGAAGCAATCGAAGTGTTCATTTGTGGTGCTACTATTTATTAATATGTTCGGCCAGAGCCCTGCCCCTGCAGACACCCATACCCGCCCTTCCCTAGAACCCTCCATGTGGGCATGAGTACCTGTGTCCCTTCACCGGGAGGAGGTATGGACTTGATGGCCCTAGATGCTGGGAGCCGCTGGAGTTGGTTGTTGGTCATGTGTCTGAGGGTGGGACAGATCCACAGTGCCTTAGGCAGTCAAGCTACCTCAGTACTGAAGAAAGTATCCTGCTTGGGCAATTACAGTCTTAGTCTTAGTCTTTGTCTTTGTCGCTAGGCAACATTATCTGTCAGGATACTACTTTGCAAGTGTATAAAATAAACACCCCTACTGTTGGAGCCAGTCCTCTTGCTCATCAGGCAAGAGGTAGCTATCATCTCTTGTCTTTATTTTCTATATCCTTTTGCCTTTTTCTCCCAGGGACCACAGAGAGACCACTGACTCCCACACCTAGAAATAGCCCTTAGCTGTTAGACAGACACACCCAGATTTGCCCAATCTTTAAAAAATGTATTCTTTGTTGTCCCTCAGAATTCCCCAGCCTTAGCTGCCTTCCCATTCTTACTGCTTGAATTCAGTCTACAACATCCCATCGTGAAATCCTCTCATTCACCTGTACACAACTAGTGACAAGGACCTAATCACCCACATGGGCACCTTATTTCCTGTTTAGACACCTCTGACTCTTAAAGAAGCTTTCTTACCTTATATCCACGCTGTCTTCAAGTCATTTCTACCCGCTTTTTTCTGCTTCGTCCTTCTAGAAAGTATTAAACGTATTTGTTCAGTTCTTTCTAATATCTGAATGATTCACAGCTGATCTCGCCTTCTGAGTGAGATCCCTTCTTGCCAGATTCAAGGGCACCTGAAATGTGCGGAGGCAGTACAGAAAAAAGAAATAAAGTCAAGATGAGGAGACTGGAGATAGGAAAACACCTGTACTACTCAACTTTCTACTCCTGGGACAAAGTACCTGATACTAACCAAAGGAGCCAGCACATGCCTGTAATCCCAGCACTCAGGAAGCTAAGGCAGAAGGACTGTCATGAGTTCAAGGCCAACCTGGGCTAAGAGTTCAAGGCCAGCCCAAACTACATAGTGAGACTCTGTCTCAAAAAAAAACAAAACAGAAATCAATGAGGGGGTTCTATTTTGGATCATGTTTTCAGAGGTTTCAATTCATGGTTAACTAGCTCCAAGGCAGGAATATCATGAGAGAAGGGTATGGCAGAGGAGAGCTGCCTACTTCATGACAGCCTGAAACTAGAGAGCAGGGGAAAGCCAGAGAGGGAGGGAAAGGCTGAGACCAGATCTTGTTCACAAGGTCACACTCCCATGACCCACTCAGACCCACTCAGGAGTGTGTTTTTCTGATTTTCTAAGCATCTCTGAATTAAATAAAGTTGACAGTCAAGATTAACCATCACTGTCCAGCAGATTCCTGTTGTTTTTACCTGCCTATGGCGTTGTCTAGTAACTTCATCAGAGTGTTGGAGGGAACCTCCCCTCTGCCCATGTGCTCCTAATGGGGACTGGCCAGGGTGGTGCACTTCAAGTTAGCCACTAAGTTTGGAGGGGCTGCTCAGGAATAGGCCTGTGACCCAGTAGACTCAGGTGTAAGTGGCAGTTGGAGCTGGCAGAGACTTACCTGTGAAGGACCCGTCTTTGACTGACTTCCCTGGGAACAGACTCTGAGACAGAAAATCACAAGGTGTGTTGGGGGAAGGCCTCAGGAGACACAACGGGCAGGAGCAAGCAGAGTGGAGCCAGCCCAAGTGCCACTGAAGGAAGGCTGGTCCACTCCAGGAAATCTGAACACGCAGGCCCTTTAAGCATTGTCCCAAGAGCAATAGGAGTTGTGAGCCATGCCTCAGTGGCATGACCTTGGGCAATTTGCCTTTAGTCCATGGGCAATTCCTCTAAGGTGAGATCAGCAGACAGTGCTCAGTGCTGAGGACAGGCCTGGCCCCAAGGAAAGCTAGCTGTGCACCACAGCATTCACCAACATGGATGGACACAGAGCTAGGAGAGCACAAGGCAGAGCCCCGGGACCTAGCCAGCCCCCAGGGGGCTCAGGTGCGAGAGCTGACACAGTACCCTGGACTTGAGCTGCTTTCTGTAGGTTTCTCTCACCAGGGTAGAAACAGTCCCCTTCACATGTTACATGCACTAGAATTCCTCCTGTGAGGAAAGCCAGCGTGCCTGCCTTCTTTTTCATTTGCTAGAACAGAGTGCCTGAGGCTGGACAATTCATAAAGAACTGAGACTTATTTCTCACAACTCTAGAGGGCGCAAAGTCCAAGGTGTCATCTGGCATCTGGCACCTGGCAAGGGCCTTCTGCGTCACACAGAGAGGCAATGCACACATGAGATGGAGAATAAAGGCAAGAGGGGGCCGAATGTATAACAAACGCACCCAGTAACAGCATTAATCTGTCACCTCTTAAAGGTCCTGCTTCTTCATCTTGTCACAGTGGCAACTAAATTACAACAGGAGTGTTGGAGGGGACATTCCAGTCATAGCAGAAGGGCAGGTCAGGGTTCAGGAGGAGCCAGGAGGAATCACACCTCCCTGGCCTCACCACCCACTGGGCACGTTACCCATTTGGCTGAATATCCGGTCCTGCCTCGCAGTGGGAGGCACAGAGGTGAGCAAAGGCCTCTGCTGTCTTTGATGAGTTCCCAGCCTGGACAGAGCCTCAAGCAAGTTACCTTGGGCCAGACGTAGGCAGGATGCAGCAAGAAAGCAGTGGGGGAAGATTTGGGGGCTCCCCCTCCTTCGCCTGCAGAGTGTGGTTGATACACAATGTATCAACCATTACAGATGCATAGGGGAAAATCTTAAAGGACCTAGGAGACCCCCCCAGTAAGACCACCTGTTGGATGCTGTCTTAGTTACCTTTCTCTCATTGCTAAGACAAAATAACCAACACCCAAAATTAAGGAAGGGAAGGTTTACTTAACTCATAATTTGTGGAAGTTTCAGTCCATAATCAGCTGGTGCCAAGGCAGGGTAGCATGGCAGAGGGGCAACTGTTCATGATGGCAGAAGACAGCAAAAGCAGTAAGAGCAAAAGGGGGAGCAAGGCTCTTTTCCTCCCTTATATTCTAAGCAGGCTACTCACCCTAGGGCAGGTGTAACGCTCACACCATCTCCATGCCCTCCTCTTGCACAGGCTTAGGATGTTTACAAAGTGAGGACCCTGATCCCCTGCTGAGTCACTTAGTTAAGCTTCTAAACTTCTCAAGTTGACACAATGTATCAACCATTACAACACCCTGGAGGGTAAACAGCTGCCCTAGGCATGTCCTCTAT
>NW_004955408.1:25904250-25915115 GCF_000276665.1 Chinchilla lanigera | reverse complement strand
TGCCCTAGGCATGTCCTCTATTCCCTAGGATATAGAACTGCTGAGTTACTTAGTTAAGCTTCTAAACTTCTCAAGTTGACACAATGTATCAACCAATATAACACCCTGGAGGGTAAACAGCTGCCCTGGGACATGTCCTCTATACCCTAGGATATAGAACTGCTGAGTTACTTAGTTAAACTTCCCAACTTCTCAAGTTGACACAATGTATCAACCATTACAGCTGCATAGAGGCAAATCTGAAAGGACCCCTAGTCTTCACCCTTGGGTCCACCCCTGGCAGCAGACCACTGGCACATTACTGGTCTTTTCTGAGTCAGAAGCCCTCCTCTAACCAGCAGTACAGTGTGCAAGATGCAGAAATATGACACAGTTCAGCACATATGCTTTGAAGCCACCCTGGCTAGACTCAAATACCATCACTGTCACTAGGACTGATTCCTGCACACCCTGAGGTTACAAATGCACAGGTGCTCACATCCTTTATATAGAGGGCATTGTGCTTGCAGAGAACCTGCCCACATCCTCCTGTATCCTTAAAGTCATGTTTACATAACTAATGATGTTCAAAGCAACATAAACACTGTGTAAATATATGTCAGACTATATCCTTTAGAGAACAACAACAAAGGAAAAGTCTGAAACACTTAGTATCAACGCAATTTTTTGCCCAAACATTCTCAGTCCAAAGTTGCTTCAACGTGTACATGCGGAACCTGTGGATTTGGAAGGATTCTTTAATTGCCTCCAATTTTTATTGGCTGTGTAACTTTGGGCAAATCATTTCCCTTCCCTAGGCCTCAGTCTTACCATCTGTAAAATGGAGATAATATATCTGCATCATAGAGTTGTCAGGAGGATTAAATGAACTCAGCAACTAGCACATGAAAATCACTCCATGGTAGTAGCTGCAATTATTGATATTGTAGCCAGGTGTGGTGGTGCACGCCTGTAATCCCAGCACTCAGGAGGCTGAGGAAGGAGGATCACTGTGAATTCAAGGCCAGCTTGGGCTACACAGTGAGTTCCAGGCCAGCCTGAACTGCATAGTGAGACTCTGTCTCAAAAAATTATTGATATTGTTTTTACTACTGTTTTGACAAGTGATGATCATGATGATATTATGATGGTGAGGTTTAGGAAATGAAAAGAGATCTACAGCAGCACATTTCAAAATTCATGCCCTTGGGGCTGGGGATTTAGCTCAGCAGCACAGCGTCTGCCTGGCAAGTGCAAGGTCATGAGTTCAATTCCCGGTACGGGGGGGGAATTCATGCCCTTAAGCAAAGTGCCTCCTAACCTCTATTCTGTTTTGCTGTTCCCTTATCTTTCTGCTTTCTTGTCTCAAAGTACTTCCTTTGCAAGATGGCTCACCAATGCTCTGTGTGGATCAGTAGTACAGAAGTGTACTGCAAGAATCCAGGCAAGGAAATGAGGATCCTTACCAGAGGCAGCAGCTGAAAAAGCAGGCTGACATGCAGAGGTTGGCATCTGAATAAAGAACGCATGTCCACGGAGCCCTACAACAGGCCTCCTGACTTGGAATTCTGCCTCTGTCACTTGTTAACTCTGTGACTCTAGGCAAGCCGCTTAACCTCACCAAGCCACTTAACCTAGCCCCATTTTGGCTATGAAATAGGAAAATCATACCTAATTCACAAGACTTACAAAGGATTAAATGTGATAATATGTCCTGGAACAAACTGCATGCCTGACACATATCATTTCCCTTGCTCAGGAGCTCAATGGCAAGTCAGTTAGAGCAGTGAGGTACCACTAGCCAACTGCATGAACACAGTCCAGCATCTTCTTCCAAGCACAGTCCAGCCATCCAAAGCACTGGACTCCTTATATTATGGGCTGAGGTCAGTGTGATAGCACCTCAACATCCCCACAGCCAAGGCATGGGAGCTGCCCATTAAGAAAACACGTGCGTCCCTAAGGTCATTCTTGGTCCCAGAGTTCTGTGTTCACAGTCAGAATTTACCCAGTACTCACATAGTAAGTTGCCCTTGACCTGGCATCTCAGTGCCTCAACCCACCGTGTGCACGGAGGGCAGCTGTCGTCACTCCCACATCACAGACACCCTCTGATGGAGGAGCGGGACAGGGTATGTTGGTGTAGAACAGCACTTCCAAACATTTCAGATCAACCCTCCTCACCATCCTAGTCGCTGCTCCCCATCCCTGTGGAGAAGGCCCCAGACAGCCAGGATACCTTGAACCTCGGGAGACCTTGACACCCTTCAGACCTGGCACCTGTGTTCATGCTCTTGCTGTTGCCCCTCAGCCCTGGGCACCCCAAACTTACTACCCACAGCAGGATCCTTCATACTTGGCAGGTGTCTGTTCCAACAGTGAGTCCTCTGGGCCCTGTGTCTCGACACAGGACAACGCAGGATGCAGGTTTAACTTGTCGGCTGCCCCAGGAACAGGCACGTTGGACCCCACTGCCCAGAGAAATGCACTTGCCAAGGAAAGGCCAAGTGCTGCAGCTGGACTCCCAGGGCTTCTCAGGGGACTCCCCTGCTCCCCCACCAGCTCTAATAACTCCATCTTTCCCCATCACCCATAGGCAGGTCCCCCACATCCCTGCATCCATCCGCCCTGCCAGGATGTCCCTGAACCCAGGATGCTAGGCATCTAATCTCCCTTCAATCCTGTGTGTTTTCTAAGGACCTCCTAAGCTCCACCTGTTCCAAGAAATCTTCCTGGCCTCTCTATCTGCGGCCTACAGTACTTACCGTCTCTCCCACAGTGTGAAGCCCTCCTAAGTGCGCATTTGCTTAGCTGATTCAATGCAACCAAAAACATACTGGGAACCTTCAACACTCATAAGGCAGGAGAAGCCCTGCACAAAGAGGGTATCCTTATCCCTGATAGACACAGTGAGAACCACAACTTGCCAAATCTCATACCATCTTGACAGTCTGTGTAAACCATTCTAGGGAAAAGCTCCCTTTCTTCTTTCCTGCATCTTTCCTGCAGCCCAGAGAGACAGTCCATACCGCAAATATGAAACTCAGAAATAAGGACCTTGCTACCATCACACCACTAGTAAGTGCCTGCAGGCAGATCCTCGCCTGTCAGTGTGAATCAGGACCCACAGGAATCCCCTCTACATTATCCCATCTCTCATATATGCAGCATGACTGAAAAATACAATAAAGGTTTAAATTTACTACAGTAAATGGCACATTGTCATCAATCCCCCTCAAAATATTTCTCCTCACTTCAAACACACTTATCCCATCATTCTTGCCATTTTTGAAGCGGTTCTGGAAGTCCTCCTTCATGTGTGTCTTTGGTTGCATCCTTGTGGCTGCCTCAGTATCTGGAGTAGATTCAAAATAGTTACCTCCCGTGGTCATTTTAACTTTGGGGAAGAGCCAGAGGTCTCACAGTCCAGCTTTGGTGGACAGGTGGATAAGGACACACCTTAATGTTTTTATTGGACAGAAATTGCCATACCAGAAGTAAGGTGTGACCTGGAGTGGGATCATGATGGAGAACGAAACCATTTGGCCATGGGGAAAAGGACTTCCAGAACTACTTTGAAAGTGGTAAGGACAGTGGGATCCATGTGTTCAGACAGAGGGGGGTATTTTGAGGAGGATTAATGGCAATGTGTCTTTTATTGAAATAAGCTTTTTAAACTTGAACACTACCGCATTTTTCAATCACCCTTGTATGTTTTCCGTGACGACACACTCATTGACTCATCGTGGCTATATCTTTCCTCCTTGGGGTACTTCTACTTCTGCCAGGCTTTCATCCTCTCTCTTCACCCTACGTGGTGCACACACCTTCAGTGGCTGTATATTGTCAACTTACTTCCTCCTTTTCTCCAAAGAGCTCCTCTTTACCTTTACTTCCCCTTTCCAAAACACCTTGAGCCAGCAAATCCGTTTCCTATTCCATAGCACCACCTGGCGGCTAAGAGGAGTACAGCGCAGCTTTGATGGTTTTGGTAATCAGAAAGGAAGCTTCACCCGCTGCCTAAAGCGTTTGAAGGCGATCTGAGCAGCACAACTAAAACCAGTGCTCGGAACGCAGCCCACTCCATCTCCCCGTGGGACTCATGTTTACAATAGCTCCATGACATCCCGCCCTGCCAGCGCAGGAAATAGACACGGAAGCTTCCCTTCCTCATCAGCTGACCTGCGGCTGCTAGGCACCATCAAGTAAAAGCCAGGGGACGCTGGGGTGGAGTCTTGCTGAGCTGCCAGGCCCCAGGGAAGGAGCTGCCCTAGCAACTGAGGAGTCGCTAGGGATGCTGCCTTTTCCTGCTCGCAGACGGGACACGTTCCATCAAATAAAACAATACAGAATACGAAATCGTACGTAATAGATGACCTTTTACTCTCCTCACATACACTTTCATGCATGACAAAACTGCACCTACAAATCTAACTACACGGTCAAATGTTAACGAAGGATATTTGTGCATAGTGGAATTCTTAATATACTTTTCTGTGTACGCTAACTTTTCCACAGTTATCCTGGAGTACTGTGATCACGGATGGGGGGGGCATGTTTATGATCTTGGGAAAACTCAGAATATTTCTCATTTCCCCAGGGAGCTGTGGCTTAGGAGCTAACCTTAAACTTGTTGTGAGAGTTAACTGTGGTCTCAACTTGAACGAGAAAACACCTAGCTGATTGGTTTAACATAGTTCTGGGTATGTATAATGGCCTTACTGAAGAGGGAAGACTTCGCCTTGGTGTGGGTGACACCAACCAATAGGCTTGGAGTCTGGACGGAATAAAAAGGGAAAGAAGAAGAGAGTCTCGCTTCTGCTTCCTTGGAGGAGCCCCAGTCTTCACCTTTGGGCACCCACTTTGGCCTCTACCTAGACTCTCCAGCCTTCCGCTGCTTCTTCTCCAGCTTTCTGACACAGGGCCTTCAGCCTCCTGACACAGACTCGAGTGGAATTCTGCAGCGAGCTCCAGGTCTGCCACCTTCGGCTGGCGCATCTGGCTGTCCAGCGGGCAGACGGTTCCTAGGCATTTTTCCACCCCTGACTCTGCACATTGCCATTTACAATGGCTTACCTTCCAAATAAACTATAAGTGACTGTAGCTACCTACCACACAGTGTCGCCAGGAGGGTTAAATGAGATCGTGTATGTGGAAACACTGGTACAGAGTGAGTGTTCAATAAAGACGCTTTGAGTGAATAGTGTTTTATAAACTTAGAATTGAATGATTCAATTCAAATGACCGAAACAGTTCAGTTTAAGAGAAAAAAGGGAGGAGATAGAATATTTACTCGTGTACCTCGTAATGCTTTACTTGTCAACAGACCACATATACAGTGATGATCCCATAGGATTATAATGGAGTCAGAAAATGCCGATCACCTAACGGCATCATAGTTGTTACATCATGCTACAACACATTCTTCACATGGCGCTGGTATAAGCAAGCCTGCTGTGCCACCAGTCACCCAAAAATACAGTGTGTACAATTATGAACAGAACACAATAGTTGATAATGACCCTAAACAACTGTGTTTCTGGTTGCTTATGTATCTTCTCTACTAAACTTCTAGGATTAGAATGTATTCCTACTCCTTTTTTTTTTTTCTTTTTGGCTTTTTTGAGACAGAGTCTTTTATGTAGTTCAGGCTGTCCTTGACTCATGGTAGCCCAGGCTGGTCTTGAACTCAAAGTGATGCTCCTGCATCAGCCTCCCAAGTTCTAGGGTTACAGGCACCAGCACCATACTCAGCATTCCTACTTATTTTGTAAAATCGCTTACTGTGGAATAGCATGCTGTGTGACAGTGGCAGCACATTCACCTAGTTCATGTTTACTGTATCTCTTGGTTGCTCAAGAGGCCATGCCCTGTGATTGACCTGCACCCTCTGGGTTTGCGTAAGAGCACCCTATGATGTTTGAGTAATGACATGACGGCCTCAGGGCACATTTCTCAAAACTTACTGATATTCCTATCAGTAAGTGATGCATGACTCTTTTGAGTTGAAAAAAGAAGCCGATGTAGCTCAGTAGCACAGGACTTACCTAGCAAGTGCAAGGCCATGAGTTCGATTCTCAGCAGTACAAAAAAAAATAATCAGAATTTCACACACTACTGTACCAAAGTGCCCAAATGGTGTCACTGGGAATCTTTCTCCGTCTCTCACTTCTTTCATCTGTACCAGCTCAGATCTCAGCAGGCTCTTCCTACATGTTGGCAGTCTCGGCTGATCCTGCCCTCTCGGACCCCTAGTAATGACAGAACCTCTCACTCCCAGTGATTCCAACTGAAGTCCCTGAGCCCTAATCCCAATGCTAAGCCAACACAGCCCAGGAGTCACAGCCCTGGGGAGGGGCAAGACCTGCTCTACTGAAACCATGTGACTATGGGGTCTGTTTCCCCAAAGGAAACTGGAGATGATGCAAAACGCTTATTAACCAAATAAATGGCGCGAAGGCTGTCATAAACATTGGGCACTATGGTTCATATTTAGATGCTCCTGTAAAGCTTCCTGTGCTCATAGGGCTTTTCAGAGCTGGCTGGATCTAGGGTGTGTGAATGTATATTAAGGGTGTGAAACTGGGATTAAGGGTTATAAAACCAGATTAGTCCATTAATCAAATTATCATGGCTCTGCGTGTGGGTAATGGGAAGCCCTGGGAGTGGCTGGCACCACCCAAAAGGCTTACAGCCTGGATGGGGTGAAAGGGAGCACGAGACTGCTGCTGTGCCGCCTCTTGCCCACTTTGCCATGGACTGTTTTTCCTCTGCAATTCCCCTCTGCCGTGTTGCCCTGCCTTGAAGCCAGCTAATTATGGACTGAAACCTGTACAAACTGTGAGCTGAAATAAACTTTTCTCCCTTTAACTTTGGGTATCTGGAATTTTGTCTGAGCAACAAGTAAAGTAATTAAGACACAGGGTCACTCCTCCTTTTGGATAGAAATTCTGGGTCAGGGATATAATTCAGTGGCACAACATCTGCCTGGCAGCACAAGGTCCTGAGCTCGATTCCCGCTACCAAAGAAAAAAGAGAGAGAGAGAGAATTGGATAGAAATTCTGACAATTACATTAAATACCTGTGGAAAAATCAACACAGCAATGACAGTCATGGACATGGCTCATACTTATAGCCAGGTCACTATATGACCCGGAGAAACAGTGTCTACGCTGGGTCTCTCTCTTCATCTGTCAGGGCAGAGCATTGGCCTAGAACCCAAGCACATGTGCTTCCGGAGCCAGGTCAAGATAGCCAGAAGTGGTGGGGCTGTGGCAACCTACAAGTACAAGCAGATGCAGTATTGTGTGGCCATGTGGGTCTTCTGATTTTTAAGGCATTCTGCAGTCTCCTGAGATTTCAGTGTGAAAGACTAATCTAGCCAGGGTCATGGTGGGGAAAATCTGTGAGTTGTGTATACCACTGTGAAAGCCATAGGAGGGCCGTACAGGTCCAGAGGTGGGCTGGGCAATATGCAAATCGTATCTCAATCAGCCTGCTGGAAATAGAGTCAAAGCTTTTCATGAATTTTTTAAAATTTAAAAGCCTTCTTAATTTTTTTAAAAGGTATGAAGTAAGCCAGGAATGCAGAAACACATCTGTAATCCCAGCATGCAGTAAACTGAGGCAAGAGGATCTCACATTTGAGGCTGACCTGGACTACATAGCAAGTTCAAGGCCAGCTTAGACTACATAGAGAGACCCTGTCTCAAAAAAACAAGAGCAAGAACAATGCACTATTACCTGCTACAACATGAATGAGCCTCAGAAACATGCAAAGTGGAAAAAAAAACCAAACACAAAAGGCGACCGAGCATATGAGCCCATTTATATGAAATATACAGTCTATACAAAAAGCCTAAAGTGAGGTGCTGGACGCTGGGGGGAAGGAGAGTGGGCAGCAAATTCTTGGCAGGTACAGAGTCTCCTGCTGGGGTGACAGAAGTACTGGAAAGGAACAGAGGCAGTGCTTATACAACGTTATGAGCATGCTGAAATGTCACTGAACTGTAAGCTTTAAAATGGTTACGTGTAATGTGGATTTTTCCTCAATTGTTCAAAAGATGTTTTTAAAATGTTCTTCGAGCCAAATAAGACATATCCGTGGGCTGAACTGGGCCCAGTGTTTAATCCCAATCCAATAATCCTTAGGGACCCTTTTAACGATCGCACCCCACATCTCCAGGGACCCAGACGCCGCCTCCGTCTGGGAGCGGTGACCAGCAGAGCAGTTGCCAGCAGACGGAGAAGAGGCAGATTATTTGAGGCCAGAAAACAAAAGTCTACTCAAGCTGGAACCAGGCCAAGGTTTTTCTTTTCTCTCTCTCTCTCTCTCTCTTTCTCCTTTTTTCTCTAACTGCCCTTTGCCACAATGAAGGGCAAAGAGTTGCCCCTGGGTGACAGCGAATGGGCTTTGTTGACACAGCCCAAGTTCAATTTTTGTGAAGTTAATAATTAGGCTGTCATCCCTCCGCTCCAGAGCAATTAGGGGCCCGCGGAGGGATGAATGGGCTCTATTATCAAGGGGAATTATAAATAGAGAGAAGCCGTGGGGGATGGGCGCTCTGCACAGGCTCACGCTCGGCCCTCTCTGCGCAGCGCCTCGGCACCGGGGTGTGCAGCCTCGCCTCCGGCTGACAG
This sequence comes from Chinchilla lanigera, assembly GCF_000276665.1. Classification (NCBI taxonomy): domain Eukaryota; kingdom Metazoa; phylum Chordata; class Mammalia; order Rodentia; family Chinchillidae; genus Chinchilla; species Chinchilla lanigera. The sequence continues at coordinate 25,906,495 of NW_004955408.1, read as the reverse complement.
CTCCAATCCCAGCTGCCATCCAAAAGGGCTCTAAATTCTGCCTCTGTCATCCCAGCTTGACTTTTTACGCTGTCCAGAGCAGGGTCCAGCGGCCCAGCTGAGCAGCAGGGAGCTGGGTGAGATAACCGCCTTTGTTTGCGTTACCTCCCAACTGGGGCCTGAGGTGTTTGGTGCTGAGGGAGGGAACCAGGCCCAGCCTGACAGGCCAGGGTGTTGGGGACACGGAGAGACAGGCTGCTCTGCAGTTCACGGGTCAGAGCAAGGTCCCAGCAGGAGCGCTGGCCCCCAAAGCCTGGGCCCTGGTGGGAGGCAGCCCTGCTCTCAGTAAGGCTCTCTGTGTTTGCCTGGCTTTGTCCCACACTGCCAAGTTCACACCCAGCCCTCTCTGCCCATCAGATCAGATGGGAATAGAACTCGGTAGTCCGCGAAGGAAAAGCATGTGTCACAGTAAGGGAAGAGCAAGCGTGAGCAAACACAAGTAGTCGCCTTTCCCTTCAGCGCGACTGCATTCCAAACCGTGCTCACTGGGCGATGTCCTCGCTGTGCCAGCGTCACAGAGTGCGTGTGTTCACACACAGACCATACAGCCTTGCGCACACCTAGGAGGTGTAGTGTAGGCTGCACTCTGAGCTACGAGCCTGGACTGCACATGCATCGCATGGAGTACTGGGTCAGCTGTAACGCAGTGATGAGGGTGTGTGTGTCCCAATCTATCTAAACACAGAAAAGGCACAGTAGAGGCCGGGGATATAGCTCAGCGGCATAAGCACCTGCCTGGCAAGTGCAAGGTCCTGAGTTTGATACAAAAAAAAAAAAAAAAAGCACAGTGAAAATATGTGCCTTGTTTTCAAGAGTTTTAAAAAATGTGCACCTGACTAGGACGGTGACTGCAGGCTTGGAAGTCACTCCAGGGCGGCCAGGAGTGTGTGGGGAGTGAACACAAAGGCCAACTACACTGCTGTTTACTGCTGTAGATTTTATCAACACTACACCTAGGCTGCATGGAAGTTAGAAGAAGCATTTTTTTCTGCATGGTGAACCAACTGTTTTTTGTTTCGCAGTGTGTTTTTTTTGGTTTTTTTGGTTTGATTTGGTTTTTTGAGACAGGGTCTCACCATGCAGTTCAGGCTGACCTTGAACTCACCATGTAGCCCAGGCTGGCCTTAAACTCAAAGCAATCCTCCTGCCTCAGCCTCCCGGGTGCTTGGGTGACAGACATGCAACACCACACCCGGCTTGCAACGTTTTCTCCGGTACCGGGAACCGAACTCAGGACCTTGCATTTGCCAAGCAGGCGCTTTTGCCGCTGAGCTAAATCCCCAGCCCTGCAACGTTTTCTTTTACAGATCTTTTAAGTTTTTAATTATTTTACTGTTTTGTAGTAACACTTAGGATAAAACGCAAACTGCACATCTCTACAAAAATATTTTCTTCCTAGCCAGGCATGGTGGCACATGCCTGTAATTCCAGCTCTCTGGGAGGCTGAAGCAGGAAGATCAAAAGTTAACTGGATAACTTTGTAACTTAGCAAGAGCTTGTCTCAAAATAAAAATGAAAAAGAACTGGAGATGTAGCTCAGTGTGAAGGCCCTAGGTTCAATCACATACAAAAAATCCTTTATATCCTTATTATATTTTTTCTACTCTTAATTTTTGTTATTCTACACATACGTACTAATAAAATAAAATTTAAAAGCATATACAAAAATTGGAAAGGCCTTAAAAGAATATAAATCCAGTAAATCTTTTAAAAATGTGTCTAATACCAATATATATCTTTTTCTCTTTTACTTAAACATTTTTGTTAAAAGCTAAGGCACAAGGCCAAGATACAATCAGCGCCATCAATGTCACTGTCTTCCCCTTCACATTTCATCCCACTGGAAGGTCCTCAGGGGAACAGCACCCAGGGACCTGTCATGTGTCCCTTCTGAAGGACCTGCCCGAGGCGCTGCCTGGGCAGATGTCTCCTTCAGAAACACTTGCACAGTGCTTTTTTTGATTGGTTTCTTTTTTTTTCCCCATCATACATGTACCTGTAAGCATAGTGGGCCCCCTAAACATTCCTCTCATGAGAACCTTGTGGTGTTGGCCCATGGTTCCAAACATCTAAGGAGCTTGTTGAGGCCTGAAAACCTAAACACTTCACTGTGAGCTTTCTTGGGCACTTACTCTTTCCCTCATTTTGCCGGGTTCTGTTCACTCCCCTCCTCTGTCTGACCACCATCCGTCACTGACTTCAACAT
>NW_004955408.1:25901951-25903472 GCF_000276665.1 Chinchilla lanigera | reverse complement strand
GGAGCAGTGGGTGCCATGCGCTACAACAGCTGGTGAGTGACTCCAGCCCAAGTGCCTGCCATACCCCCCAGAGAGAATGCTTGGTCACACGCCATTCTAGGGTGGGGCCAACAGACCTGGGATGCAAAGCCATGAGTTAGCATCATTTCAGGGCACCCAGGGTTAAATTCCCACAGTGACTGGGCAAGGGATAACCATGGGAGACATCCATGGTCAGGGAGCCACAGTCAGGTCGGCACGAGACACCTAGAGTGTTATAAGCTAAACAGTGCAGGCCCCACCCCCACAACCAAAGGCCAGGTTCAGCCTGCATCTCCGTGGATTTGAAAGTCCCAGAACAGTCACCCCATCCTAATGCAGCTTGCTGTTGATTACCCAGCACATATCTGGGCTCTGACGGCCTCCTTTGTCTCAGCAAGGGCAGGGTCGCACCTTGAACTGGACACTGCCACAGAACTGTAGGCACTGGGAGATAACCACAGCCTTCAAATCACAAGAAGTTTCTTTTTTTCCTTTGCTTTTTTGAGGGTGTTTGTTTGTTTGGGGGAGGGTTAGTGTGAACATCGTTTTCAGGGTTTTTTTCTTTTGTTTTGTTCTTGTTTCTGGGGGTTTTTTCTTCTTCTTTCCAGCACTCCTGTCTTCTTCCACAGTTTCCTGAGGCTTGGGCAATCTTCCTTTGTCCTTGCTTCTAATCTCTTCTTCTTCTCTTGTTTTTCTATTTTTCCTCTTTTCCCTTTTAACTTTTCTCACCTTAAGTATTCTCCATTATTTTTACTCTCTGTATAATTTCTTTCTTTTTTTCTTCCTCTTTTTTCTTTTATCTTCTATTTCTTTCCAGTTTCTTGCCCTGCATTTACGCAGTTCTACAGATATCCTTCTACTCCTCAATAAGATCCTTTGTACCACTTCTCTCTCCTCCTCCTCATATCATACAGTTTAAAGTTTCAAAATTTTCCTTTTGCATCCTCTGCATTCCCAAACCCTAAATATTTAATAGTATAGTCACAAAGCTTTATTAATCTTTTGATAGTTAACTCTGTAAAATTGCCATTGAATTCTTTGCTACTATTAGCAGAGATACAGCTGTTATGTTTGTATTGACTTACATATTAGCTGTAAGTCAATACATGGATTGCCTTAATATTTATATCATAATTGACAGGTTCTTCTCTAGGAATAAAGGTGGCACATAACTGGTTCTTATAGTATGTTAATATCTAATTAGTCTTCGGCCATACTGCTGTAGCTGTTTCACTTGACATTAACAGGGTCACATAATTGTCACTATTTCTCTATAATCCAACACTCAGATTGCCTTTGTGACATTAACAATACTAGAGTGCATTCCCAGGGAACTTGGTACCTGGACTAACTATATTGCATCCTCCTTTCCCAAAATAACTAAGGTGGTTAAATTTTGGGGCTGTGGCAAAAGATTATAGTCCAAAGTATATCACTAAAAAGATCTCCATACTAGCCACAAAGTCTTTAAGTATAACCATCCACAAACCTCAACACAAT